>NC_142610.1:27625586-27772924 GCF_041222555.1 Hakea prostrata
CTCAGTTGCCTCACAATCAATTTCTTAAGGAGCTACCATGTAGGCTATGTCCTCTATGTCGAAACGTTGACAAGAAACTAGCTTGCACTCACTATGGCGCAAATGCGTGTTAGATTGCTCACCCTCTAAGGTAGCTATCACATTTGCAATCCCACTCCCACTAGGATCTACTGGATGAAACCCAGGTTCATTATCTAGAATCTGGGTCCGTGGAATGACAAGATCATTATCTTGTATTTCAAAGAATTCCAATGACTTTTTGTTAACTCCTGTAAGAGATGGAAAATTATTTTCCAAGAATGTCGCATCCCTAAACTCAAGTTTCGTTCTCCTCTCACTCTCATTTAGTCCAATAAAGACATGGCCTTTCGAGTGTTTAGATATCTCACAAAGATACACATTTTCCCTTTGGGTCCAAGCTTCCCATATTGGTGAGAGATAAAGTTAACATATGTTGCACAACCCCATGTGCGCATATGACTCAAATCAGACTTCCTTCCGGTTCACAATTCATATGGTGTGGAAGGAACCGATTTAGTTGGAACTCTATTAAGGATATAGGCTGCAGTCAACAAAGCGTCTCCCCAGAAAGAGATGGGTAGGTTTGCCTGCGCCATCATGGATCTCACCATGTCTAGCAATGTTCTATTCCTCCTCTCAGCAACCCCATTTTGTTGTGGAGTCCCTGGAATAGTAAGTTGCCTAGATATCCCCATTTCATCTCATAACCCTTTGAACATATCGGAGAGATACTCTCGACCTGTATCCGTTCTAAGAGTTTTAATTCTTTTATCTAATTAATTCTCAACTAAGTTCATGAACTTCTTAAAACATTCTAGAGCTTCTGACTTATGAAAAATTAGATAAATATGACCATAGCGTGCATAGTCATCTATAAATGTGATGAAATAAGTTTGTCCTTTCTTGGTATGCACATTCATGGGTCCATAAACATCTGAATGGATGAATTCTAGAGGAAGAGAAGCCTTTTGGAACGGTTTTCTAGTTGCTTTTCCTACTAGACATGATTCACAGGTTGGCAATTCAGATAATGAACCTTGGCCCAACAGACCTTCCCTTGCCAACCTATGAATCCTATCTAGGCCAATATGCCCTAATCTAGCATACCACCCAATAGAATCAATACACACTGTATTTTGGCACCCAAAAGCATTACTAGAATTAGATAAATTATCAATTGTATCCAATACAATAAAACCATTATGGAGAAAACCACCATAAACTGTAACACATAAATACTAAACTATAGAATTGTTTTCAAATGCAACTCTGAAACCATGTCTCATAAGAAAAATAGTAGAAATAAGATTTTACCAAATATCTGGAGCATACAACACATCATTGAGTAACAACATCCAGCCACCCCGCAAAACTAATTAGCACATGCCTATGCCATGGACCTCCACACTCAAGTTGCTCCCCATTTTTATTCTTCTGCTTCCTCTTAGAATACGGTGGTATTCCACAAAGCTCGAACGTTCCCTCATTATGTGTTCTGTCAAACCTCCTGATCAGTGCAATCATGAGCAAAGTGACCAAGCTTCCGAAAATTGAAGCAAATCGCAAACAATTTCTTTCTGCCTCCTTTGGTCACCCTGGAACGCTTACTGTAACAACCCCCATAATTCTAATTCGGAATCCATATTGCAGGTCTGATAACCCGAAGGTCTAGCTGGGTTAAGTTGTGGAGTATCCAAATAGAAGTCCATGATCCATACCCTGAACCCATGGATCTGGATTCTCTTGATGAAGAACCTGCCTTGCTAGGAAGCTGGACCTTTGGTGGAAGGCAAGTGGTATTTGGAGATGTTAAAAGTGAAGGTAAGACCTCCCCCATATGTTGATTAGGGATAGGTTGAGGTAGGGTGTCAACCCCTTGAGCAAAGCACCCTTGTACAATAATGTACTAGGGAGCGGTTGCTTAAGGCGGTTGATTGAACCAATCAATCGCCCCAAGCGGCCGTCATGTCCTGCTTGCGGGAAATTGCCCTAATTTGCCCCTGTTCTCTATAAATAGCAACCCTCACCCTATTAACAATTATTATATCCAAGATTGCTATTCTAGACGGTTAGGCGGCAATCGAGACATGCTGGAAGTTGAGCGAAGTGCTGATTGTGATCTAAAACCATTACCCCCTCTGTTTTGCTGATCTCTATAAATAGCAACCCTCGCCCTATTAACGTATTATTATATCCAAGATTGCTATTTTGGACGGTTAGGCGGCAATGAAGACATGCTAGAAGGTGAGCGAAGTGCTGATTGTGATCTAGAACCATTCCCCCCTCTGTTTTTGCTGATCTGGTTGAGGTAAGTGAATCCCCATTCACCCATTCTCTTTCTTCAGCTATTGAATGGTGTAGATCTATCCCCATTGTATTGGTGGTTACCAATCTTGTTAGTTGTATCCTCTTTTCAATGTTCTTGATTGGATCTTGTCCGAAAATGAATTCCTGCATTCGAATAAATGATGGATCTAATCATGGAAGGATTTGGGTGATAAATCTATGTTAATTTAGGTTTCTGTTTTGCTCCTAGGTTATAGACTAGTAAGGTCTGAAATTCGGATTGATATCATCCCAAAACTAGATTGAAATTGGATGATTAGAAGCTTGAGTTTCGGATTTGAGCTGTCTGTTTTTGGGGCAGTTGCTCAAGGCAGTCGCTTGAGCCAAGCGACCGGCTGGGTCACAGTAGCTATGTGACCTTTGGCTTTTACGCAATTTGACTCATGTCACTTATATAATCTTGTAACCCCGTGTTTAGGTGTTCTTCTAATTGTGAACGGTTTGCTTTCTAAGGAACTTTTACTTAATTACAAGTAAGGACATGCATTCTTGTTTTTATGTAATAACATGTACATGAAGATCAATTATTTTCTTTACTATTCTTTAATCATGTACCTTGTTGTAACTGTTTAAAGCATGATGATACTACTGTATACTTGTTGTTTGTGATGTTCTTTTATGTAATTTATCATTTATGATATTGAACTACTGGTTGTGGTATGATGGTGAATGATGTATTTAGTTGTGATGGAAAGGGTATTCCATTGGGATATCTTAGCTTGAGATATCAAAGGGCTGTGGTATGTGACATATGCTCACTGATGCTTCTAACACTATCATGATTATTGGATGACATACCTAGGGAGTCTAGAATTGCATGGGTAGGTACCCCACATATTACTACCCTTTTGGTAGGGGAATTGAAGCCAAATGACCCGTGACGATGGTGACGTGACACTGCTTCATCCTACAGCGGTAACCAATCCGTGTGGAGACTCAGTGGTCCACTCTTGTTCATACAATGGTAGGGTTGCATATGTTAGGGTTGGGCTCATGGACGTCCAATGAGCGGACCGGGTGTCGTGAGGAGTCATGAGAGCATTCCGCCCCAACAATATATGGATGACCATAGGGTTAGGGAGTGGAGTCCATAAATGGTCGAGGTACGTCTCCAACGAGCAAGTCAGTACCAATGAAATATGATCACAACTACTCAATAGAGAATTCAAGTAATTGATCACACAAAATATGAATACCCCTCTCTCATACCTGCTTGAGGTGTCTATATAGTATAAGATATCAGAGTTAGATTTAGAATATAACTCTAAGAAGAGTTATTTATCTAATACACTATTTAGGGAAGTTGAAGTATAATAATAGTTTAACCTGTTCGGGTCTTCTTAATGATATGGTCGGTCCTACCATAAACCATATGGTCGAATCCCACTCCACAAAACCACTGGTCGGACCATACAAACCTGGAGTCAGGCCGGGTTGTATAGAATGACCATTTTAGTCATTAACACAAGGAGATCATGCGTTCAACCTTTGGCAAGTACATAAGAATGGTCCCCCAAGTCCACCCTGAACATTTCTTCTCCTTGATTGTCGTGTGATCTGCGCCTACACATGCAGTGGATTGTTGATGTATTACATGTATGCTGCCCTTCCTTAGAAGTATGAACTTTTAGGTGAAACAGTGGCAAACAATAGTGAGTGTGCTAATGTCTTCCATTCAACATTGGACATTTTACCTAATTCCACCTATCATACTCTATGGATATACGAATCATTGGAATAACAAGTCTTCCAATTTCATTTCCAAACCATCCAATAGCTCATGTTCAAGTTAATAATACATGTTGTGGTTCAAATATATCTTTTATACACAATTTTAAGAACCTTACTCTGTTGGTAGGTCTCAGGTAAATGATCCTCAAAAACTAAAGGAGAAAGTGTCCAGTTCTTAACAAATAGAATCAAAGCCAAGGCATGCCAACTCCTAGAGAGTAGAGACTTTGAGAATGTGAAAAAACAAATAAAAAATAAAAAAAGAAGAGCAAATTGCACTGGCACCCCAAAATAGAGGCCTTATAGCATTGATACCCCAAAATTGGATTTTCATTTGATATATTAGTCTAATTTGTCACTAAAAACCTTTCAGTCACTGTTTATTATAGGGAGATTTTTTTTAAAAAATAAACAGTGATTTAACTATTTTCAATGATTTGAAAAGATGTATCCAATAAAAATTGAATTTTGGGGTCTCTATGCTTTTATAAACATAAAATGTGGTGTCAGTACTTTAAAGCCTCCATTTTGGAGTACCAGTACAATTTGCTCAAAAAATAAATGAATGATCTCAATTCCCATGTGTGCTCCAATGTGAAAAACGAGAATGCTGGGGTTCCAAAAAAAGTAATAATCCTCATAGGTTGTGAGAAGGATAGGAATGTTTATGAAATCTAGCATATCCTCTCTGAAATCGCTAGCGTACAGGTGAATTACGCCAGAATCTCAATGAATTCATGCTGGCTTCACCGCAACTTGAAAACATTATTCAATGCTAAGAATTTTCAGTTCAAAGTTTTTAACCTGATAAGAAACTTTCAGTTTCAAGTTTCCTTAAGGAAACCAAGGTTGCGTTTTTCTGTGGTATCAGTTTCAACAGAATCATGAGCTTAAATTCTAAATGTCCGACTAATAAAACTTAAGATTTAAATTGCTATTAGAAGGAATCCAAATTTTACAAGAAAATTGAGACATTTTTAGAAGGGAAGGGGGCAAATAGTGTATTTCACACATAAAGAGGAAATCAAGAAGGGAAAAAAAAGAAAAAAAGAAAGGAATATGAAAATTTTTAAAAATTGAAAGGGGGGCATGGCCCCAGGCCCCTTAGTAGCTCTGGCACACTATTTAGGTCATACCTTGATCAATACAAATCCTATTGACCTGATTCTTTTTCATTATTTTCTAGACTTACGAGGCTTCATTTCATAAGGGCTCGAGTTCTAGTTCTCACCCAAACCTATTTTGGCCGTGAACCTAGCTATTTTGCTATGGTTGGCAAAATATCTAAATGCCGTATTACCTGCTCCTATGTCTCCAAGATGCACATTAGTTGGAAGCAGGCAATCCACCACCCCCTAAACGTGCTGAGTTGGGCCTTTACTCATCTCGGATTTCACTATACATGCCACCACAGGATCCTCATCACCATCTTCTTAAAATCTTGATTCTGGTATGCACACCGCTGTCTATCCGAATGCAACATATATAGTCTAGCAGTGTTTGATCCTTCGAATTTAGGTCCTACATCATTGCATCGGTTAGCATCTCGAAGAGTATTACAGCTAGGGTCGGGATTAAATGCGGCATATCACAAAAGACATGGCATGTCATGGCATGGCCTGGCCCTGGGAGTATGCAACCGGCTGGCTACCTAGAGCATTATATCAGGTCTTACTCGTGTCAGCCCTATGAATCAACATGTCCACAACCAGAGGATTATTACGCTTTGCAGATTAGAGGATTCACTGGTCGATCAAGTTGTGTTCATCTGGACGAGGACTACCTCAATGGCTCTGTTGCTTTTAAGGCTTTAATAGTCTGAATGAGTTGAGGCTAAAGGATAATCAATTGAATGGGTTCCGCCCAAAAGAGAGATCCATTTGGAGGATGAGCAGGAAATAAAGGCTTCATGGTATACACACCTCTGCTATGAGCCACGATGCACACACTGGGTTTGAAGATGCTTCTGGTTTATCATTTATGTAGAGACACCGCACCCTGCAAGTGTATGAAATCAAAATCAACCGTGAACACAGCAATAGCTGAACCCTCTTCTAGGCAGAGTTCCTCCAGCACACTTTCATTTTCATCATCACTTTGTCACTGTAATGTTTTCCTAAGCACTAAAAACTACTAATTAGATTTGGCTAACCGATGTTCATCTCCACAAGTCAACGACTATGAGAATTCACTTTGCCTGATTCATGTCTAGTAATCTCAGCAACAAGCACAAAAACAAATGCCCAGACTACATCAGCACTCAGATTGAAGCAACTTCTTGACCCCCCAAAAAATATAATTTATAAACCAAAAGAAATAGGAAAAAACTTTAATTAAAAAAAAAAAAAAAAAAAAAAAAAAAAAAAAACCAGAGAGAGAGAGAGTGAACTTTAGACTACCCTTGAAAGTCCAAGGAAAACAGCGGCTGATGATATATGCACCTTAAGATCAGCAATATCAACATCGTGACCACCTTCCACCAAGCCCCATCTATCAACCTGCATGGTACGAGATTTGAAGCTTATAATATATACCCATAAGACAGTAAATAATGTGAACTTGATGCATATATTCACCATATCATTGAAGAGGATGGTTCCTAAGAATTTATTGAGGCACCAGGCACATGCCTTTAAATGAAAGTAGGTCCCCGTCCCAAAGATTGAAAAACAAAGGATGACCACTTCACACGCTTCACACATTTAGCAGGGTTTGGGAAGCATCAACTTATGCATCCTCACCCCTGTTTCAAGAGAAGCTCTTTCCTGGACTTGACCCCGACCCAAGTGTTCAGCAAGTGAGCACTTGACCAGCACAACCTTCTTAACAATAAGATACGGGTTAAATAAATACGAACCTGAACCTGAACCTGACAGTTTTTGGTTCATTTGAACTCCAGAAATCTAGCGTTCAGACAATTAGGGTTTCAGTTCTTGGGTTTCTGGAGAAGGTATGGGGCTGCTGCTTAAACATAAACAAAATCAAATGGAACTTCTAACAGTAGACCCTGATCTTTTTAACAATAGGGTACTCATGACATTATGAGAACTTTTACATGTGGGTGGTTTGGGCACGAAACCTGAGATTCCCCCCAGAAAGAGAACTAAAAATATGTACATTGATCTGTATGCATATGAAGAAAAGAACAGAAAGGAGGAGGGGGGGGGGGGGGTTACAAAAGTACCTGTAAATCTTCCTCAAGTCTAATCAACCCAATGGCTTCCTCAATCTGCAACCTTCCTTGGGAAATTGCAATAGAAATTATTAGAGAGTGTGCAGCTGCAGCCATTGCATCAATAGCAGCCAATTCACAGTCATCTGTGCTCTTTAGAAGATGTTTAACAGCATCAACAAGACCATCCAATTGCTTCCCACCAAAAAAGCCAGAGTAGACAACAGGCTTAAATCCAAATTCAGACTCTACCCAATTGAGTAACGGATCAAGCTTCTCCACTTGTCGCTCTGCAAATAAAGAAGCATAAAATCATCCATTTTCTCTAAAAACCAAAGGCAAGATGAAGAATTGCATATTCAGGATGCAATACTTTAGATGGAAAATAATGCATTCTAAATACCTAAATGGCTAGACAGCATTTCAATCCTTGATGCAACCCAACATTAATTGGGAATTCTACTAACAATCCCACTAATGTAGATCCAGCATGAAGATTAAGTACTTTCCTTGGAGTCAACCTACGGTTGATAATATCTCTGGGTTGGCTTCCTGATACAGCACGATTTGGGATGAAGTTCAAATCACATGATTTTTTTTTTTTTGGGTCTAACTGATCTATTTCCGAGGAATTTAATTACAAAGGAGATAACTGATTTGAAGAGAAAAATATTTCATACAATTACACACTAATTGTTTACTGATTTGTAGAAGAGAACAACTGATCATGTTGGCCCACAGCCATCTAATTTGTGATCAAGACTAAAGCTGTTTCATGAAAAGAGGATTCTCGGTGACTGTTCATGCTACAGTAACATGAACTGCATTTCAGGTATCTTTTTAATAGATAACTGGGATTTTTCTTGGTTATTTTATAGGATAAGTAAAAGCAGTTTTTCAATTCGGGTGGGGATATTAAGATTAGTTCTAATTATTTTAATCGTTAAGAGTCCTAGTTTTACCAAAATATGTTCCTCTTATTATTTAAATCATTGTATTCAGGTTGAAAAAGAACAATGAAGATTGGAATTAAGTTTTATATGTGTTTGCAAACCACCTTCCCCCCCCCCCTTTTTCTTGAATTTTTTACACGGCACCACTATTATGGCTTAAATTACAATGCACCCACTAACAAAATTACAAGTTACCCACAGTTAGGATTTTCTGTTAAATGGGGTGTATAATGACGTAAATACCATTTGGGCAGTAAAATGACTTAATTACTCTCATTTAATACCCTTCCATACCCAACCCTTACATGAGTGGAGAATCAGGATTCTCCCTTCACCCATCTTCTTCTTATCCCTCGTAGGAAACCACCACACCCCATCCAGCCGGCGACCACCACCACACCCCATCTAGCCGGCGACCGCCACCCCACCTCTCTCTCTCTCGCATGAGTTACACTTTTTTATTTTTATGGTAGTGCTGGAGGGCCGGGTTAACAGAAAAGAAGATGAAGGGATTTTGATTAGGGTTGGAGAAATCCACACCGCGCTCTACTCTGATCAAACTTTACCCAGCGAGAAAGGAAAAAAAACACTAATCAAACTGAAATCCAGGAATGGTACAAAAGAATAGAATGGAGGGGAATAGGGTTTTCATGCTGAAGCTGCTAGAATAAAAACAGAAGAAGAAAACATTAAAATCATTACAGATCTCAAAAAAACAAATAGATTCAGAGGGAATGGAGATAATCAAAACCAGCAACAAAGATGGACAAAAACGTGACTCACCTCATTTCTATCTTCAACCCATTGAATCGAAACAAGTAGATTTGCAGAGGTATGTCCTGGATTTAATTCTAATATATAGGATCAGAGAGAGAGAGAGAGAGAGAGGGAGAGAGAGAGAGAAATAGGGGTGGGCGGTGGTCACTGGGGAGGGCGTGTGGTGGTTTCCAGTGAGGGATAGGAAGAAAATGGGTCCAACCTAAGGGTTGGGTTTGAGGATATTAAATACAGGTAATTAAGTCATTATACTGTTCAAATGGCATTTAGGTCATTCATTATACACTCAATAGAAAATTTTAATTGTGGGTAACTTGTAATTTTGAAAGTGGGTGCCATGTAATTTAAGCCATAATAGTGGGTGGACACTAGTTTCCCCCTAATAATAGTGGGTGCCATGTAAAAACTATTTTTCCTTTCTCTTTTACTCTTGCTTATGATTCTTCTCCCTCTACCCTCACTGCCAGTCTGATTCTTCTCAAGCTTCCCCTTCTTCCCCCATCCTCTTTATAGTTTACCCTCATTTCTTCTTTATTTTGTCCCCCATTATTTTCATTCCAAGCGTTAACGTTGGAAGCAGTCAACTTATTGAACTCAAAACATGGGAACATGAGTTTTGTAGGAAAATAGATTATTAAATGATTTAAATTTGTTTTAGAGGTCATGTGACCACTTGAAAATCACATGATTTAATTGGAATAAGTGAGTCCATGTAAGTAAAGGGGTATTTTATATTTTAATTAGCTAATAGGATTTATTTTCTCTTTTAATTTAGAGTAAGTCCATTCCAAGCCTAAATAGGATTCAAGTTCGTAAGCCTAACTAGCCCTTAATACCCATTGTGGAAACTGGAAAGAATAGAGAGATAAGTTTTGTCTTATTTGGCTAAAGCAAATTTTGTGTATTTCTTTTCTTGCATGAAGAGCTGCTGTTGGTGTTTAAAATCCAGATTTGCTGAGTGGCTCAAAGTTTAGGTGAAAGCCATGGGTGCACCATAGATTCACTTGGATAAGTTCTCATAAACCATGAAATCATAAAACTCATGGAGCAAGTAAAAGTGAAAATGAAATGAAGTAAACCATTAGAATAAATACCAAGGACTCCTCTCGTCAGATCATTGTCGCCTGGAGAACGGAAGAAGACCAAATCTTGATGAAACTTCTTCATTAAGTGTTCAATGATTTTTTCCCGTGTGAGTGGAACTCTCTCCGATGCAGTGCAAGCAAGTCTCATAAGGGGCATTGTAAAGGGTCTGATGCCATCTGTTTGCTATCAAGACAAAATTTCATTAGGAACGTCTTCATAACCATATAAAACATTGGCCATAGAAAATCTAATCAAGGACTAAAGACTTGAATTTCCTAAGGCCCTCAGGGGGTGTTTTGAATAATCAAAGATGATAAAAGATGTAGCACCTGATATTCCCATTCAGCTGCAATAGCCTTTGCAAGCGCTAGTGAATGAAGCTTGAGAGGTCTCTTAGATGGTGTCTTGAGGGTTCTATAGTCAAGCATCACAGTCCAACCATTATCATCATCAGCACGCCTTGTAGTGACCTGCTTGTAGAATCTCTTGCCAACAATAGAACCTGTCATGAATGACACTGGCATTGTCACCGATGCTGAGGATTCTTTTTGGAGGTTTGATCTCGGTGCTTTGATATAGATGCTTTCATCTTTTTTTTCATCTCTCCCTGCTACAACACTACTATCAGCTGAGAAAACGAATGATGCTGAAGAAGCTTCCAACTGTTCTGCTTTGTCCATTGTGGCTACATCACTAAGATGACGACTATTGTAGCAATTAACTGGGGAAAAAACTCCGCTCAAAAGAGGACGGCTTACAAGTTTTAGAGCTCTCTTTGAAGCATAAGATATTGCGGAAGCCATTGAATGGAACTAGAATATCTGAAACAAAAACAAAGGTCGTGCAGATGACAGTTTTCCCGCAAGCTTGTAGCACACTCGCACACAATCTGCAAGTATAAATCACATGCACATATTATTTATTACATCATGAACAAATTATTTAAAACATAAGCCCAATTCCATTACACGCAGCTGCAGCAGGTCAACTGATGAGTGGGAAAGAAAATGCAGAAGAGCAGGAGGATCAAGCCAGGATCTGAACTGTGCCAAAGCCCAAAATAACTATTCCAAATCATTGGAAGGAATTAGAATTGACCATAATAGCCGAATACAAAATAGAAACACCATAGCTTTGCTCCCAGAGTGATGTGAACAAGGGTCCACCCCCTGGCCGAAATCCTTGAGTGGGCTCCAAGGCCAATCCAAAGTCCAAAGTGGCATAACTAGTGCTGGCCGAACCCTCCAAGAGGTGTATTTTGGTAAATTTCAGCCCAGTTATCTGCTGGAATTTAATTTCAGAATTCTGAATTTAATTTTCAGAGTCCAATCTCATCTAGAAGTCTTAGTTTGATTGTTAGTTAAGTTTTGGAGTCCATAGGAGTCTTTCTTTAAAGTAGGAGAGTTCCTTTAGTTGTGGGGTTAATATTTAGTTGTAAACAGGGTACCCTAAATTATAAAGGACACCCTAGTTAAGTTGGTTTCTAGGCTTTAGTCGAGTCCAGATAGAGTCTCACAGTTTGAGTTTAGTTCATTCTTTTTGATGTATGAACATAAATAAGCCAGTCTATGGTTGTAAATTTCAGTCTGCATTGAATAAAGATTGAAGATTACTTGTGGGAAACAGGTCGTGGTTCTCTTGGGAGGGCCATGGAGGATTCTTGGTGTCTTTATTCAATTGCAGCAGCCATTCTTCAGCAAGCCAGTAGTGTTTGACTTCCAACAACCTCCAAGTACAACCCTACCCCAGACCTCTCACTTCATTGCGGACCAAGTTCAGCCCCATTGCCTCCATCGCAGCACCTCCCCTGCCCCTTCCCCTTCCCCACAGCCCATTTCAGCCCCTCACCCTACTCTTTCTTGGGATACCCCCTCTTCCCCCTTCTTTTCTGTTTCTTTTGTTTTTCTGGTTCTTGTGGCAGAGTTACAAGAAAAGAAAAACAGAAAAGAAAAGAAGAAAGAAGATAGCAAGAACCACCCCACCCCCTATAACCACAAGACCCCTATCCCTCTTCCTTCCATGACCACAAGCTTCCCTTTCCCTTTCTACTCAAACTGCAAGCTTCCTACCCCTTCCTAGATAATTTTAGGTGAAGACTGATCACCCCACCACTTCCCAAATAATTTTGTTTAAACCCTAACCCTTCCCAGGACCTCCAATAAACTTCCTAGACATCCACAAACATCCTAATCCTTTGCCTTCCAGGACCCAATTTCAGCTTCCCAGTAACTCAATAAGTTTACCCTTAGATTTTGGGTATCTCAGCTACACCCATGGGAGCCCTAGACCACAGTATCCTTTATCCCCAATCATTCTCAAGAACCCTCCCTTTTCCCATTAATGGTATTATTTGCTGATTCAAAAGAAGATTATCCTGGCCAAACCCTTAATTTCAGGGAATTCATTCAAGAAACCCTAACCCCAAAAGCGGGTTTACATCACAGAGCTTTGCCTTCCCATTCTTCATCTCCTGTAATTCTAATTTTCTTTGTGGGGGAAATTTTTATGACATCTTCTGTTGCATCTGAAATTAAAATATTTTTTGCCGTATGTCGAATGTAGGACTCCCAGTTAAGGCACTCTACCTCAATGGACCATGGTTGATTGCTCGTGCTTTTTGTGAAAATCTTTCTACCACTTTATTGGACTTCGGGCAACGGCTCCATCGAGAAGTCACCACAGGCCAGTCTTAAGGTTGAATCCATTCGGCACTTTTTCATTTCATGTGATTGGAGCAAGCTTATTTAGGCAGCAGGACCTCTGGGATAGAGAACTGAATTTCTCTTGCATATATCATTGCTCCATCTATGTTGTTCCCTTATTCTCATTAAGTCTTTTGATAGACCCTCTCTCCGCTGGATGTTTGCAGTTTTCATTGTTACATATTATTTTATTTGGTCTCTTAGGAAAAGCATCTACCATGGTAAAATGAAATTTGACCTCTGGTGGGTTTTATTGTAATGTGAATCATTGGTTGACTGATCCACATATTCTCTCCTTATGGTGTGATTGATGAACACTGTCCCTAATTGGAGTATTGTGCATGCTGACCATTCATTCTTCTGCTCTAATGTATGCAGCATTATATAATCCAACGCTGAAAAGATCAGATTGGGTTTTTTATTTTTTATTTTTTATTTTTTATTTTTTATTTTATTATTATTATTATTTTTTTTTTTTTTTTTTTTGGGGGGGGGAAGGATTTTGTCATTTTTGACAGCAGATGGTCCACTATGCATAATCTTTTGAAGGCTGAGGTTATTTGTATACAGACTGGACTAGATCAAGCAAAACTTCTTAAATGTCATATGTAAGAGCTACAGTGCAGTGAGAAAGAGGTTCTTGATCTTCTACTGGACAATCTACAACAATTTGGCCTCTGTCACTTATTCCTACTCTTGCATATTATGGGGAATTGTAATGATGCCAAGTTTAAGACTTTTCAATAATTTTCTATGATAGGTAGTGTATAGCCAACAGATCTATGTATTTTCAGGAGGGACTCTTCTTCTTACGTGTAGGTTCCTTCCTTCATATGCAATTTCAATTCATTAAGAAGAAGAAGAAAGAAAAACACCATAAGATGAACATGCGAGACAAACATGCAATATCAAAGCTCAATCAATCAGGACACCTCCCCATCATCAATTATATAAATTTGTTATACATGTGTGACAATGAACCTCTAAGAAGAAAACTATGGAGTTCAACACGGAAACAGGGATTCCAATTTTTTGGCCTCAACTGCAAGCAAAAACAGCCAAGCTACACTTGAACAATAGGAATTCCATGGTAGGAAACAAGAAATGCTTACCTATTTTGAAAACAAATGAGGTTCTCGGCAGGAGCTGATTTTCTAAGGTAAAACAAAATGGATAAGTGTGGGGACCAAAGACTGCATATAGAGGGAGGTGAGCATAACATAAAGAAGAAGATCTATCTATTTTGAGGAGGGACTCTCCTTCTTACGTGTAGGTTCCTTCCTTCATATGCAATTTCAATTCATTAAGAAGAAGAAAGAAAAACACCATAAGATGAACATGCGAGACAGACATGCAATATCAAAGCTCAATCAATCAGGACACCTCCCCATCATCAATTATTTAAATTTGTTATACATGTGTGACAATGAACCTCTGAGAAGAAAACTTTGAGAGTTCAACACGGAAACAGGGATTCCAATATTTTGGGCCTCAACTGCAAGCAAAAACAGCCGAGCAACACTTGAACAATAGGAATTCCATGGTAAGAAACAAGAAATGCTTACCTATTTTGAAAACAAATGAGGTTCTCGGCAGAAGCTGATTTTCTAAGGTAAAAAAAATGGATAAGTGTGGGGACCAAAGACTACATATAGAGGGAGGTGAGCATAACATAAAGAAGAAGATCTATGTATTTTCAGGAGGGACTCTCCTTACATGTAGGTTCCTTCCTTCATATGCAATTTCAATTCATTAAGAAGAAGAAAGAGAAACACCATAAGATGAACATGCGAGACAAACACGCAATATCAAAGCTCAATCAATCAGGACACCTCCCCATCATCAATTATTTAAATTTGTTATACATGTGTAACAATGAACCTCTAAGAAGAAAACTATGAGAGTTCAACACGGAAACAGGGATCCAATTTTTTGGCTTCAACTGCAAGCAAAAACAGCCAAGCAACACTTGAACAATAGGAATTCCACAGTAAGAAACAAGAAATACTTACCTATTTTGAAAACAAATGAGGTTCTCGGCAGGAGCTGATTTTCTAACGTAAAACAAAATGGATAAGTGTGGGGATCAAAGACTGCATATAGAGGGAGGTGAGCGTAACATAAAGAAGAAGAAATAGATGTTCAACGATATAAACGGGGTAAGGGTCAAGAAAACTGGAAATAGAAACATTATAATGACAAAGGAAAGAAGGAATAAAAGATTTGAAAATAATTACCTGAGAATGCTGCCGGAATGTTATCAGTGAATGGAAACGCGTTGATGTGAAACTGATTTTAGGGTTAGGGTTCCTCAGATAGATTCCCTAAAATCTAGGGTTCACCCAGAATCTTCCAACAAATAAGATAAAAAAGCTATTAGATGGTGTTAAGGTAATTTGGAAACCTAAGACTAAGATTATGTGAAGATGGGAAAAGGTTAGGGTTTTACCAAATCTAAGATGGGTTGGGATTTAATTGGAAAAATGGATAAAATTAGGGTTTCCAAAGAATTGGGTTTGAGAATTTTATGATGGAGATGGATTAGAATTTGAAAGGGAAAAGAATCTCTTAAATTTCTTCCTTTTTCTTTTCTTTCTTCTTTATTTTGTTTTCTGTTTTTTCTGATTCTCTGTTGCCGCAAGGAAGAAGAGGTCGAGAGGTATAGGGAGGCAGGGAGGGGTACCATAGGGTTGGGAGGGGTGGGAGAAAGGGCTAGAGGGGTTGGAGGGGTTGGGGGGAGGGGGCTGGGAGTGTCGTGGGGGCCTGGATGGCTGCTGCCAAGCTGCGGCAGCAGGGGAAAGAGGGGAGACCTGTGCAGAACAGGGGAGGGGAGGGGAATGGCTTGCGAGGGTGTAGGGAAGGTGGGGGGAAGGTGGGGGGACAGGTAGGGAGGGGCTGTGATTGAAGGGGAGGGGTGGGAAATCCTTGCAATAGGAGAGGAGAAGGGGGAAGAGGCTAGGGTTGCTGAAACTTACTTTTGAAAACTCTTGAACACCTGCTGGAATTGATGAAGAGTGCTAGACAGAATTGCTGATCTTGAAGAAGAAAACTTGACTCACAAATCTGCCGTGGCCCCCTAAAACAGGAACCACGGTCCACCAAACTCAAAATTCTTATTCAATAATCAGACTTAAGGAATACAAAAAATTGGCAATTTATAGCCTACTAAAAGACCCTGACTCTAAGCAGGATTCCTTTATCGCTAAGGACCCAACCACAGTAATTACAACCATTGAAATAAATAGTAAAAGATCTGATGGACTCTAATTGACACATAATAAATTCTATTTAATTAAAACTCTAACTGACATGTGTTGGAATTAAAAGGACCTAAGGACTCAACAACTCTTACTCAACTTAAACTGAACTTCCCAACTAATAAACTCTTTAACCAATTAAAAATAAAGTTCTGAAAAATAAACCAGCAACTAAATTAGGGCTAGAGTGACCAAAATACCCCTCCTAGAGGGTTCAGCCAGCCCTAGATGGGCCCCCTTTAGGGTTCGGCAAAGATGGGGGTTAACCCTGTTCACATCACGTTTCTAATATAAGGATGACTTAACCCCAGTTAAACTACAAATCAGAGAATTAGAAGTAACAAAATAGGAACAAAGACAAAGAATAGACAATCAAACCCAGGGGTACTTTGATCATCTTCCCATGTCTTTTGATGATTATTTTAGTCCAGTAATTTCCTTTATATTTTCTGAGTCCATATCTAATTTTATTTCTTAAATTGAGTTAGTCTTCAGAGTCCTAGTCAGCGATGGAGTCCTAATTGGAATCAATTTTAAAATTAAGATTCCTTCTGATTAATTAGTTGATATTTTTGCAAGTTATCTTTTTTTATTTGTAGTTGTTATTTATTGAGTTGTAAATGGGATCTAATCTATAAAGGATTCCCTAGTTGAGTTAGGTTTCCAAGATTGAGTCTAAGTCTTTCCCCTCCAATTGTAAGGCTATATATAGGTCACTGCCACCCTACCTCATTGTAAAGCATGTTGAATTGAATAAAGAAAACAGAGTCTTGAGGTAATTGAGTCATGGTCTTCTTGTGAGGGCCACCGCTGGATTTGGAGAGATGATCTAAAAAACAAACAAGTTCTTCCATCTTCCAGCAGCAATTCAGCAACTACAGCAGCTCTATAACCTAATCCAAGTAAATACAGCCACCCCAGCGCCTCTCCTAGCCCATGGCCCCCACCCCCACCCTTTTCCTCCTATCACAGCCTACGAAGAACCCTCCCCACCCCTCCCAAACCCTAGAAACTCCACCCACCCTTCCTCATACCCAGCAGCATCCCTCCCCCATCTCTTTCTCTCTCTTTCACCCCATCCCCTTCCCCATTTGGATCTTGCCACAGTAGTAGAATAGAAAGAAAGAAAGGTAAGATCCCAAGATCCAACCAAGAAAAGGCAAGATCCCAAGAATCACTTCTACACCTAAAAACCAACCCATAACATCCCTAAACCTTCCCAGACCCAACCACAGGCTTCCCAAATCATCCTAAGGTAAGCCTAGATATCACTAAACACACCACATGCTTTTTTGTTACAACCCCAATTGATTTTGTTAAAACCTTAGTCATCCCAACCAACCCATGGTGATTTTGTTAAACCCATTTAACCCAAAACCATTACATATTGAGTTTGTTGAATCCTAACTTGTCCCTAGGATTTTTCTAAACCCTAAATCTTCCCAAACTTGACTCTAAAACCATCCAATATAGATTTGTTAAGAATCTCTCTTTCCCAACTTCAGTTCTTTATTTGCTTGTTCACAAAGGAGAGGATTGTGCACTAACCCTAATTTTAGGGAAATAATTACACATCCCCTACCCCTAAAATCGTGGTTACATCAAATACCATATTACATATTTATAGAGTGATATCACTTGCTCTCGAAGTTGCATAAAAAATATAGAAACTACGGGCTGAGAATATTTTGTTGACCTAGCGAATATTCTCAGCAACAAGAAAATAGAAACCTACTAAAAAAATAATAATAATAAAATAAAGTAATTAGAAACTAGGCTTTATAATAAGCCACATGCTTGAATGCTAAAATGAAACTTAACTTCTACAAACTTAGGAACAACTAAAATAGAAACAGGAAAGAAAGAATCTAACAAGTCTTCAATCTTCAGTCTTCATAAAAGATCTTCACATAATCTATTCTTGGACCCACAAAATCTTCAAAGAATATTCCTTCAAGACCAAAAAAGGCTGTGACACTGTTAATGTTATTGTTCATGTGAACAGTTATTTGACATTTTGGTCCTTCTACAAAAAATTCATCCTTGAATTTTGTGGAGAGTAGGCCTGAACTTTATGTTGTGCACTGTCTTCAATCCATAATAATATTCAGGTAATACAATGAAAATGTGAGCCTTCTCTTCAAAGTACTTAGGTTGAATAACAAATTTCAAGTGTTCAACTTCCACATCATCAGATGTACACATTGGTTCTTCAACTTTGGCAAACTCAAGATCACTAAGCTCTTCGTTCTCATTCATAGCCTCTTCCAAGCCTTCTTCAATTACATCATCAACTACAGTGTCCATGTCTTAAATAATTTTGGCTTCAAATTCTTCATTGCAACTCTTAATATTTGAAACATCAAGCATTGACTCTTCCATTGCTACAGAAATTGTTGGAGTTTCATTATTAACCACACAACGTCATTGTTGTCTTCTATGGTGTCATCACACATTCACACTCTTCTTCTTCAAGGGTAGGATCAACAGCCCATTCATCTCCCCATTTTGGTTCACACCAATCTATTCGGAATGGATTCCAAGACTGTACTCAGTAAGCCTAAATTCTTGGAATCTTCCATCTTCAAACTCCGGCAACTTTTGTGGTAGTATATGTTGGAGGCGGACAGAAGTTGATACCAAATATGGGTTTAGATATCTTCTCACAAAAGAACATTTGGTCCATTAATAGCTACTCTTCAAGTGTAAGTGACTTTAGGGGGTAGTTGACAGATGACCATATGATGTCGACAAGATGGAGATGTTGAAACCAAAAACAGCTAAATGGGATTTATTTCCACATCAAACTAACAATAAATAACAAAGAACACCTACTGGACCATAAGAGCATCCATGCCTCTAGCTATTTCTACAACTGTCCGGTATCGAATTCCAGTGGGGTTGATCCCTATGGCTGAACCCCAATGGTATCTTAGCTTACCTTTGGGCAATCCATTGTGGGTTCAGATAACCAACCATTTATAGAATATCTGCAGAAATGGTTTCTGGTTAAGAGAAGAAAAATGGAAAATTAAGGTGGCCGGTGGATTAGGAAGTAGAAACTGCAGGATCAGTAGGTTAAAGACCCCCCCCCCCAAAAAAAAAAAAAAAAAAAAGCTGCAAAAAGAATCTTAATAAATAAAATATGGACACCAAAGGTGAAACATGTTGGTTTGGGCTGGATCTTTTCAAACCCAAGCCCGCCCTAAACTGACTCAAGGTTAAAAATCTAACCCAGGCCCTATCCTGCCAGGTTCATCCCTGTCCAGGCCCCACCTAATTGACCCTGGTCAGGCTGAGCTAGGCCGGTATGGATTGGCCCTGATTAACCGATTAATCTTGCATTAAAAAGAATAATGAAAAATGCTTAACAAAGCAGCCAATCCTTAAAGCAAAACACAACCAGCCAATCATTAAAGTAAAAAAGAAGAAAATCAGCATTATTACCCTTTTGTCTTTTGTGATAATTTCTTAGACAACAATTATGCTATTAGTTACTAGAAGGCCTTTGATAAAAGCTTATTGAAAAACTGCAATAACATGATTCTAGATCCTTGTTAGCCTTTAGCTAAGTGCCTAAATTGTAACTTCCTAATAGCCCCCCAGGTGTGCAAGTTCCTCCAATTGAACTATACGTCTAAAGGATTATTGTATCCCTATTGAAGGAAGTGGCTGAGTTCGAAGTCTTTGACCTCTTTCCTATTTTTTCTCAATAATATATAAATAAGTTTAAAAACACATACTATTGTTTCCTCCTTATAAAGAGTTAACGTCATAATAACAAGTAAGCAAGAAAGGAAACTTGAATTGATTTGGTTAATATAGGAGATTTCAATGGCAATAAAGAACCTTCTCAAAAAATTTCCAATATTAAGGAAAAGACCTAGTTGACAACTTCCACCGAATGAAGCAAATTTGCAGTTGCAAAATCCAACATGCGTTCAACTCAAGTGAGGATTAATAGTTAATAGAAACACAATCTAATGAAATCACTCCTGATTATTGTATATTACTTCTCTAAAGTTTATCGTTATGTCTGGAAATTCATGCAATGGGGCCACATTTTGAAGAGTTATCAGGTTTAAATATTTCACATAGAAAATCCTGACAAATGCAAAACTAGGGGTGCAGGAAAAAGAATTTTAATATGATAAGCTACTTATATAAGGAAAGAATTTTCCTTGGGTTCATCGTCCTCCATCCAATAACAAGAAGCAGTCTAATTTTATGAAAATAATAACTTTTCAACAACCGAAGCTTCTTCATTTACATAAGAGAAATGCAAATATGCACCAGATGTCTTCCATAAGACCCAATTATATCACTGAACCAGACACACAAGGACACCCAAACAAACAGAAGAGGAAAGAGATGAGATTGATTTTGTTCAGCAGTAAAGTCTTGTTGATGTTCAAATGATGGACAATATAGCCAACCTTATAGCTGAAACAACATATAATATTGGATTAAGTCAACCTAATTGTCAAATGGGCTGGGTAGGAGAAAATAATGCCCTTCATACATTGGCAAATAGACAAAATTAAGAACGAGCAAAATTCTGTCCAAAAAAAAAAAAAAAAAAAAAAACAAGACAGAAATAAATAACTGAAATACAATGCAATCAAATGGTACAACATTCAATAAACCGGGAGAAAGGTTTTCATAAACCAGGAAGGCAAGAAAATTTCATACTACAACCAAATTCCTATGTTCACTGAAGGACAGAACTACTAGGCTAGCACCACTGTAATCTTCAAATGGGTGAAAGAGAAACCAGGTTAGCAGAGGTGTTTTTATGTAAAGCAGCTAGCATTAAGTAATAAGCATACATCTAAGGGGAAAAAGGGGAAATTCACAGAAAAAGGCAAAGCCATATAGCATTACTAAGGCAGAACAAGAGAAGACTTGAGAAAGTCCCGTGCCCGCAGGTCAATGCATTGAAATTACCTCTAATAATTGCTCCAAGAGTCGAGACGGAGATGATGGAGAAGCCCTGAACCGCCGCTTGGCAAACGCAGTAGGTGACAAGAGACGGAACAGATGAAGACGACTTAAAAACCCCAGAATATGATTCTTGCGTTTTGCTATTGTCAAGCGCAATTAATGCGCTTGACGGTTAAGCGCACCGTCCGATTAGATCGGACGGTGCGCTTGATCTTTTCATTAAAATAATCAAAACTCATGTGTAAAGTGTAAACCCTGTTGTTGCTGACGGTTCGGTCCAATGATAAATAAAACGGTTCGAGTTGGGCGGTTTGAGTGATAGTTTTATACCTGATTCAAAATACGTAATTTAAAATACGTATATACGAATTCAAAATCCGGCGTCTCAATTGAAAATTTCAAAATGTTTTGAAAAACACAAAACCCATGCTTTCACCGCCCAACTCATTTTTCGTGTGAACGATTCCGAGCTCTGAAAATCTGGAGAAGAAGAACAGCAAGCTGTAGGTTGAGAAAAGTGTTATCGAAATCAGTTGCGCTGGACAGTAGCAAAATTGCAAGTTGAGCAGCTACTTTCTTCTTGGAGAGCCATAACTGGAATCTTGATTCTGCTATTTCGACCTACCTTGAACATAACAGTTCCAATTTCAACAGAGAAGACGAAGACGAAAGCAATATCATCAGCGATTTAGCTTCTCATCCTCCTCGTCCGCTTCAGTCTCCTTCTCCGTCTCCGTTGATCCCACCTCCCAATTACCAACCGATCACCGCCCCCATGTCTTCGCGAGACAAGAAGCCGGTGAAGCCCTCTGGTAATCGTACGGGAGGTATTCGGACGTTTTCTGATCTGAACCGTGCTTCTGGTCCTGGCTCTGATGATGATGATGCCCCTCAGAAGTATTACACTGGTGGTCAGAAGAGGTACCACTACGCTAATTTTCATCATTTTCGAAAGAAATTATCTTTTAGCGATTTTTTTTGGGTTGTTATTCTTCATATTCGGATGCTTATTTGTTGTTACACGCAATTATTATGATATGCATTTATGTTTGATGTTTTGTTTTGAACTCGCATTCATCCGGTTTGATTTGTAAGTCTCTTTTCTGGGTTTTATGGTATTTTTTAAGGTCCAAACACTCGGATTTCGTTAATTTCCCTACCTCATTCACAAGTTTCTGACATGTTTGACCCGGAACTACTGTTCT
Organism: Hakea prostrata; assembly: GCF_041222555.1. NCBI lineage: Eukaryota > Viridiplantae > Streptophyta > Magnoliopsida > Proteales > Proteaceae > Hakea > Hakea prostrata. The sequence continues at coordinate 27,647,781 of NC_142610.1, forward strand.
TTGGTAATTTGATTTGTAGAAATAATATTTGATGATCCTGCTGGAAAACTCGTTGCTGCGACGGTGCGATCCCTCCTCTCAAGATTTGCTTGAGAGTCAAGTAACTGATTGTTCGTGGTTTATCTGCTGCGGAAACTTGTATGCAAGTGGGAAGTCCCTACGACTTGGGAATACCCTAATTTTGGGTCCGTCGCGGTGTCATTCATTTGGATTTTGTTTTTCTATTTTGATTATATTGTTGTTGGTGTTATTGGATCCATATGTATCATTTAATTTTGGAGCTACTCTTTCCAGGTTGAATTCAAAGTATCGTGATTGGGGTGATGAGAGACTTAGCGAGATACTTGAAGCGCTTCAATTACATGCACGGCTAGACTTTTCTCTATAAGTTGGTGATTTGTCATTCTGTCTGTTTTTCATTTGTATAAAGAGAGGTAAAGAGGGTCGCTTCAAAGGTTACTTGATATCATGGGCTATCAGAATTCTGTGTTTGGACCAAGCGGAAGTCATGTTGATGACTCCCCTGTCACTGGTGGGGGATTGAGGTGATTCTTATCCTGTCCTTGGTCATATTTGTTTTGTTTTGTTTCTGGTTTTGGTTTGTATCTATGTATTATTTTTTAATGATATTTAGGGCACGTTGACTATTTTCTTTCGTAGCACAGCCACAGGTATTGTAGAATTCAAAATCTGATGGCTCTGATCAAGTTATATTGAGCTTACTCTGAATCTTTGTACTTCAACTTGAGGGGAAAAAAAGGACTGGCATAAAAATGATATAATGAAACTGTTGAGTTGGCTTCCTTTCAACAACAAGTAAGCAATTAGTTGCAATTACATGTCATCACTACATTAATTTAGTTACAGTGTTGTTTCTCTTACTAGATTGTCATGTGGCTGGGCCAATTACATGTTGTCTCTTGTGCTCAGACACTATGCATTATCAATGCAAGTCGTGACATGTCATCACTCATTGGTCATAGCCTTACCTTCAAACCTTAATTGTGACCTAACCCTAACCTAAAGTGGACACCATATTTTAGCCTACTTGAACTTGGCTGGTTCGCACAAGATCCTGGTAAACTGGAGCCTAGTTGATCCTTTCCAATCTAGGGCTACATTAGTATTAGTTTGTAAGATTTTCTTGGATCTCAAGCAGCTGATTTCATTTCAAGCAAAGATATGCAAATGATTTAGTGGACTTCATGGTCAAGCAAGGAGTCATAAGGTTTATCTAGTGTTCGGAAATGTATTCCATTGTGATCCCAATTGCTTTGGAGTTCTTATGTATTGACAACAATTGTTGTAGGTGGTGACACACCTGCTGGCTTTTGGTGTTGATTGAACTTGTTTGTGACTCTATCTTTATCAATATTTTTATATTAACAAAGAAAGTAAAAAGGCTGGTGAAACATCAAATATGACTAATGAGTAATGACTATGAACAATTCTGGCTTTCTATTCTATTAGCAGAGCCATAGGTACTAACTCTTTATTTTTAATTTCCCCTCTTATAGTGCTATTAGGCCGTTAATATTATCCAATTCCTAGTTGTCCTTTAAGCGGTGAAACCTTAAAGACGATCCACTCATCAGACTTGTGGGATAGGTGCCGACATGGTTGCTATATAAGTCAATTTCTGAGGTGTTATCTGGTTTATGACATTAAATATAATTGAAAAGTACAGCATAATCCTAGTCATTCACTTCTATATTGACCTGGATTACTCCAATTGTCATTTCATTTGTGGGTTGAAGGTTAGAAAGTCGTTTCATATATTGGGGATATATTGAATCGAAGCATGAAAGATGTTTGTGGAATCGAACCATGCCTCTTGACTAGAAAATTGGTAGTGTTTCTGTTATAGTTCCAAGTAAATCCTCACTCAATAATCACTGCGACTTGGAACTAACTTGCTGATGCAGAATATGGAATTGCATTAGACGAGATCATCTTCTATTCAGCACTAGAGTGTTTCCTTATAATCTAAAATGCTAAACTTGATAATCTTACTATTTTTGAGAATTGAATTTATTATTTTGTTTGAAGTTGGCTTGGTTTTTTTTTTTTTATTTTATTTTATTTAAATACTCTATCTGGTGCGTTAACTGTATTCATTTCACAAATTATAGCTCTGTGATTCCTTTCATCGTTAACTTTAGCAAGTGTAATGCCTCTTCTATTCCTCGGTGGATTTGTTGGCACCTTAAGAAGCTGAATTGATTCTCTTAAGGACTTCTTGAGCGTTATCATCATCTTTTGCCCTTGTTACTTCGATCAATTCGATAGTTGGAGATAATTAGTTCAAAAAAGGTTTTAATTTTGCACTTACTGAGGATTTTAGAAGAATTCATTGTTTTAATGAACTCGAGCACAAACAGGGATCAGCCGCTAATCGAGCTAACAGGATCGCATTTGGTATTCTTGTGATATCTATTTTTAGGTGTCCTGAAGGCACTTATTAACTTTAATTATTAGTTTAATCATGCTTTGCTTCTAAGGTACTTACTGAAATGGAAGGTTAGATTGAACATGAGGATATGGGGAGATGTAATTCTACTTGCTTGAACACAAGCAACTTAAGAATGCTACTGGTAGTGCTAAAAGAGTTTAATAATATGCCTAAAAGTGCTCTTGCAGAAGAGTGGGGTTAAAAAAGGTGAATTTACAACACCCCCCCCCCAACCCGAAAAAAGAAAAAGAAAAAAAAAATGAAGAAGTAAAATACAGCCTAATTTCCGAACTCTTATGCTGTGCACGTAAAAGAAAATAATGGCACCGATACATGTTAAATATATGTTTATGCTCTTTTAATTATCTAGAATAATTTTTCCTATTTCACAGGACTGAGAGAATGTCCCACTCTCTTCTCCATTTCCAAGTTAAGAACTGTATTGTCTTGGACCCGATTAGTACTGCTTTAGGCTTACAATTACTGTTGCTGACGGTTTCTTTTTTTATCTTTGGATTAGTTATTTAACAACTGTTATCCATTAGCTTATTGTTGTTGGTTTTATTCTTATTGTTCTTCTGCAATACTTATTTGGATCTAGAAGATGTATTTCCTTCCAACTGCTTTTATCATTTCTTTTAATCAAAATTCTTATGTGTGGGAGCTATCGTTTCCTATGCTATTACAACAAGTTGAATAGTATAAACCATAATGTAGCGATGAATCACATTTCCTCTCACTATTTTTATCTTTGCCAGGTGTCTGGACCTGTTGTTGTTGCGAGATGGAATGGCAGGGGCTGCAATGTATGAACTTATTTTAATTTTTGTCCATTTGCAGTATTCCAATTCGGACACTTGTGGTTTATGTTGGTTGTGGAGAGAGAGGAAATGAAATGGCAGAGGTGTGTAGCTCTTTGGCCTTTTCTGTTGTTTGCCAGTCCTTTTACTGTCTTCAAAGCATTATACCTTTTAAGGAAAATTTTGCAGGTTCTTATGGATTTTCCTCAATTGACTATGACACTGCCTGATGGCCGTGAAGAATCTGTTATGAAGCGCACAACACTTGTGGCAAACACTTCAAACATGCCCGTGGCTGCTCGAGAGGCCTCCATTTATACAGGTCGGTATTTTGCATTTTTCTTGCTTGAGATACTGTGGCTTTTCAAACTCCGAGATTTTCTTCATGAATTGAATTGTTGAGAAGATGTCGGTATCCCAGTTGTCATAGGAAAACCTGAGATTCCCTTCTTGAATTGGAAACACTGGGACATTCTCATTTTAATAATTTTGGACCTTAAAATTTTTGTAGGCGTGGTTATGTTGAATTTTGTGATTTCTTTTTCCAATGATGTTTGCGTTACATCAGCATAGGTAGGATGCTTTGTGATGGAAGCTGATACGCTTTAGGGGCATATGTGAATCATACTTTTAGGCTTTAACTGTGCTTGGATGTAAGAAAACTCTGCATGTATGGTTCATTTTCAGAAGTCCAGTGACCTTTTACGTGTAAAATATTTTTTGGTTTACCTAAGGAACTTGGAAATATGCTTGATATTGGTAATTCCTAGAAATGAGGGAGTAAGAAGCATGTATGCAAATTGGATGTGTGGCCTATAAGACTGGTTTGAAATTCAAGATACATTTCTGTTCATTGGAGAATTTCTCTGTTGTTTTCTCGGTCGCAGGTTCAAAATTTGTATGACCTATTATGCATTATATATTAATCTAAACAATTGAAATGTAAGCAGTTATGTGAAGTTGTAGACAGGCTCATGATTGGCTAACATATAAAAGACTGAACACTAACCAATGTAAATTTACCTTTTATTTTTCCAGAAGTTAAAAATTTTGGGCATTTTGCTTGATGTTGTTCCCCATCCAAATCTTGAAGTGGATGATCCAAGGTTAACCACCAAACTTTGATGAAGAAGCTAAATGGAGGATCATAGTAAAAAACTCCATATTTTGTGGCAATTCATGGGAAAAGTGGCAAAATTGTGCTTGACATGTTATGTTGTAAAAACCATCTTGGGAACTTGGGATCCTGCTTTTGTACATGGGCCTTGTATTTTTTGCCTCACAAATTGTCCCATGTATTGCGCTAAAATTCTGTTTTGTTCACTGTTGATTTACTGAATTTGAGATTCTTATCTGTATCCTGACGCGACAGTTGGCAGCATGTTTGCACATGTGTCCTGTGCTGATTTTCCAATTTTAAAGATGGTGTAGTAATCTATTGCATTCTGATTCAATTTTCACAGGTTCGAGTAGATATGCCTCCCGCTTAACTATCAGTGTTCTAATCATTTTTATGTGCAGTTAATCTGAAAGAGAAAAGCTTTGCGCTAGTTATGTATACATCTTTGACTTCCATCTGTGTTGGTTCTTTTTCTTTCTGCAGATGAGCATTGGGAGGAAATGGAAGGAGATTATTGACGTTACTGATAAGATAACTTACAGCTTCCATGTGAGTGGAGTTTGGTGATGAATGCTAACATTACATCCTTATTTGATACCATCTCCATCTCATGCTTATTGATTGTCCTCTTTCTAACCCATGAGTCACCCATTTGCGTATTGCAGGATGATTCAAGGAGTCAAAAATCAACTAGAGGCCGATACAATGTGTGAGGAAACAATTTTGGCTTCTTTTTTTGATGCAGTGTGTGAGAACAATTTTGGCTTCTTGTTTTTGGGTTTGGGATTTCTCTTTTGGGGTTTTGGGTTGAGGAGTGCTCTGAGATGTAAACTGAGATGACAATTTTACTTTCATTTTTCTTGTTGATCTGCTACACAAAAAGCTACCTGGAGTCTTTATTGTAAAACAACTTATTCTACTATGTACTATTATGCTTTGTCAGTGTCTTCTTTTGTGGTGATTTCCATACGATTAAGATTTATAAAATTTAACATTTGTCTGTTTTGGTCGTCTTCCCACCTCTAGCATTTTATAATGTGGACAATGACCTATATATGTAATGGCTTTTGCACCAGCTGCTCTGGATCTACTTGAGAAATTCCCCTTGGCCAATCAAAACGGAGTAGTGATGTTTTAGAATACACTTTGGAGGAAATGGACATACTTTGAAATTACGTTTCTTTTTAAACGGAATGATGAAACGGAGTCGTTCCGTTTAAACAGAAACCATTCCGTTTGGTATATGAATTTTATGAAACGGATTGGTGAAAAGAAAGTAGAGGTTGCAAACCTTGTTGCTCCAAAGCTTCCTGTCCTCATAAGATTCTAACTTTTCAAGGTCAGTCCTCTTGTGCTGGCATCCTATAGATAGCTGCAGCATAAGAAAAGCTTATCAAAAAAAAAACAAAAAAATCATGTTTAAGCTATCAACTTTGCATGGCATGTAAGTGAATCGGGCAGTTTCTGGATAATAGAACTTCATTTTAAAAATTCACTTGCCCAATCACATTTAAAGAAAACAAATTCAATTGTTCAAGAATCGAGTTCTCAACATTGTCAATTTACACTGCCTATGGATCTCAATGAAACTTATGATGCCCCCCCATCAATGCTATAGAGCTTGAATATCATTCAGTATTGGTTGGATTGCAATCTTGCTATTGTCATGCGCCATTAATGCGGTCCAACTGTTAGATTTGAAAATGTAATAGAAATGTGTTGCATTCCATGATTGGTCGAACTCTCGATTAGTTATTATATTTTCAATCTGCAAGAGCCCGAACCTACTAGCTTCACTGATCATGTATGGTTATAGTAATGAACGCCCATGTTGTATGGTGGCAGTTAAAGCACCAATCTTGTGATTCAAACGTAAATATTAGAACATTATAAATTGACCCCAATTTGAAATACAGTTAAAATATAATTTTTATTTTAACCAAGTTAGTAAAGCCGTCAATGGCCGTACAACCAGGGAATTCAAGAATGCCATGTGTTATTGTTTCAACCGCATTTTGGAGAAAATGGAATTTGTGTTTAAAGTTGGTAATGCATGTCAGTCCCAGACGATCGACCGTCTACCCAGACGGAAGACCGTTTGGATTTAGTAGTCCAGACGGAATTTCCGTCTGCCCTACTGGTGTTTGAAATATAAAATCAGAAAACCAGCTAGTTCCTTTTTAAACGGAATCACTCCGTTTCAGAAGACTCATTTACCAAACGGAATGGTTCCTTTTTAAACGGAACCAACCCGTTTTAACATTGACGAAACGGAATGGGTCCCTTTTAAAAGGAACTACTCCGTTTCATAAGACTCACAGATGAAACGGAATCACTCCGTTTCAGAAGACTCATTTACCAAACGGAATGGTTCCTTTTTAAACGGAACCAACCCGCTTAACATTGACGAAACGGAATGGGTCCCTTTTAAAAGGAACCACTCCGTTTCATAAGACTCACAGATGAAACGGAATGGTTCCTTTTTAAACGAAACCACTCCGTTTCAGAAGACTCATTTACGAAACGGAATGGTTCCTTTTTAAACGGAACCAACCCGTTTTAACATTGACGAAACGGAATGGGTCCCTTTTAAAAGGAACCACTCCGTTTCATAAGACTCACAGACGAAACGGAATGGTTCCTTTTTAAACGGAATCACTCCGTTTCAGAAGACTCATTTACCAAACGGAATGGTTCCTTTTTAAACGGAACCAACCCGTTTTAACATTGACGAAACGGAATGGGTCCCTTTTAAAAGGAACTACTCCGTTTCATAAGACTCACAGATGAAACGGAATGGTTCCTTTTTAAACGGAATCACTCCATTTTAGAAGACTCATTTACCAAACGGAATGGTTCCTTTTTAAACGGAACCAACCCGTTTTAACATTGACGAAACGGAATGGGTCCCTTTTAAAAGGAACCACTCCGTTTCATAAGACTCACAGATGAAACGGAATGGTTCCTTTTTAAACGAAACCACTCCGTTTCAGAAGATTCATTTACGAAACGGAATGGTTCCTTTTTAAACGGAACCAACCCGTTTTAACATAGACGAAACGGAATGGGTCCCTTTTAAAAGGAACCACTCCGTTTCATAAGACTCACAGATGAAACGGAATGGTTCCTTTTTAAACGGAACCACTCCGTTTCAGAAGACTCATTTACCAAACGGAATGGTTCCTTTTTAAACGGAACCAACCCGTTTTAACATAGACGAAACGGAATGGGTCCCTTTTAAAAGGAACCACTCCATTTCATAAGACTCACAGATGAAACGGAATGGTTCCTTTTTAAACGGAACCAACCCGTTTTAACATAGACGAAACGGAATGGGTCCATTTTAAAAGGAACCACTCCGTTTCATAAGACCCAGTGTTAAAACGGAATAGTTCCTTTTTAAACGGAACCACTCCGTTTCAGAAGATTCATTTACCAAATGGAATGATTCCTTTTTAAATGGAACCAACCCGTTTTAACATAGACGAAACGGAATGGGTCCGTTTTAAAAGGAACCACTCCGTTTCATAAGACCCAGTGATAAAACGGAATGGTTCCTTTTTAAACGGAACCAATCCGTTTTAACATAGACGAAACGGAATTGGTCCATTTTAAAAGGAACCACCCCGTTTCATAAGACTCACAAACGAAACGGGCTGGTTCCTTTTTAAACATAACCACTCCGTTTCGGAAGACTAATTTACCAAACGGAGTGGTTCCTTTTTAAACGGAACCAATCCGTTTTAAAATAGACGAAACGGAATTATTCCGTTTTATAAGGAACCACTCCGTTTTATAAAACCCATAGACGAAACGGAATCGTGTCTTTTTATACGGAACGACTCGGTTCCATCCTCTATAGATAATACGGAATGGTTTCGAAACGGAACAACTCCGTGTCATCATTCCGTTTAAAAAGAAACGTAATTTCAAAGTATGTTCATTTCCTCCAAAGTGTGTTATAAACAAAAAGACATCACATTCGACGGCTTTATTCACTTTGTTCATTGGAGACAAGTTAAATTTATACTGTATTTGAAACAAAATATTTAAAATGTTAAATGAATTGATTTAAGCTTTATAGGAAATGTGGATCACATAGAACATAGGAGGCATCTTTCAGTTGGCGAATCCAATTTTCATACTCTATAGGTGATCTTCCTCTACATCACATTTCTCATGTACATTTGACCCCAAACATCTAAAATGATAAATTTGTGGGATTTCATAATTTTTTACAATCGAAAGTATATGAAGGCAATGTAGGTCCATGGCAAACAACTGCAGCCACATAATTTGTTAGATAGGCAGTGGCGAGAACCATATCACTCATTCGCTCTAATATTGAGATGGGACATTACACGCAAAAATTAAAGCATAAACAACTTATTACAAATGAGTTTTGTTTCTTTCCAACACACCATTTTGAACCCATACACCTCTAGGGCAAGGTACAATCACAAGTACCACATACAACCTGCCATTGTTATTATTCAAAATCTTATTTTTCATGGTAATTAGTTGAAGGGAGAAGTTTTTTTAGATCCACTAGATAAGAATGTAGATTACAAGATAAGCAGGTTTCAAAACCAATAAGATTTGAAACCTGCTTTAGTCTTTCTGAGGTGACCAAAGAAATTAAGAATTAATCAGAATCTTCTTCATTATCCTCAAAATCAGAATCACCAGCAGGTTCTTCCTCGCTCTCTGAATCACTGATCACATATGTGGTCTTACCCCGGGCAATGTTTGCTTCTTTCACAAAATTCCTCTTGAAAGAGCAAAACAGAATCTTCCGTTGGCCTGGTTTCAGACCATCCACCATAGACGGGATTGATCTTTGCAGATCAGCCATGGAAAACAATATCAGCTCCTTGTTGACAAAATCACTGTACTTTATTAGCTTCTCTTTCTGATCAAGGTAAGTACCAGGCTGCAAAACGAGAAATAACGGCAACATCATAATTTGGTGGATATACAATTTCTAACTTCCAAAAAAAGCCCAAAAACCCAAAAATCCACTGTGTTCAGTTCAACCATGAACTATACATAAGCTGCCATATGCGTGTAGACCTTCATTTAAATTCACTGGAGCAGAAAAATACCACTTAGTTTTGATGGAATATTGAAGAGGAACCAACTCACCACTTGACAACATGGATTAGATCAACTACTTGTCATCCACAAGATAGATCAAAGCATTTCAATCAGCCACATCCCAGCAGCAGCAGCAAACTGCAAAAACAACGCATGATAAAAAAAGTAAGCAATTCAAAAGGAAAATCGTTCAGTGGACAATGTTTATAAAAAATACCAGTATATAACACTAGAATAAATCTCAAATGATGATGCACCATTAACATTACTTGAGGTCTCAAGGCAATATCAAAACTAATTGAATCCTCTTACTACAAAACTTCAAAGGAAAAAAATCCTGAAGGTAGCTGCAAGGATATATGAAAAACAAGAATATGTGGTATGCATTTCCAGCCTTGAGCATGGGTTTCTCAGTCCTGCCTCCAACTGCAACTTGCCCAATCATAGCTCTGCACCCGGTTGGTACAATCTTTTTGGAACCAGAGGGAAGCTTGATCCTACCAATAAATACAAAAGCAGACCAAGAGTGTCAAAAATAATTTTATATCAGTAATAACGGCTTCTCAAATGTGGAGTTTTTATCACAATGTAGCATCCAATCACAAAGACTTTGCTAGATAGATGAGGCTTATAATTTAAAGAAGCAAAGTACTCAAACACATAACACTCTCTAATTAAAGAAGCAATATAAAAGCTTTCAGCAAGTATGATTTAGAAATAACTTAACAGCCATTAAAGGTACACAAATCATACAAATTAACAGCTCATGACATAAATGGCAATCGTACACTTGCACATATTAAGCAATGAATACTAGGAGAATCGTACACTTGCAAAAATGGGAATGATCAGATAAAGCAGTTAAGGATCAAATTGGGTTAGACTGATCCCATAATTGTTGCTTGCCAATGAAACATGTCTTCCGCAACAGGACCTATTAAGAAAAAAAAGATTCATGGTATAAATCTTTTATATCAACGCGACAGATATGAGAAATGGTCATTAAGAGCTCTATCTACAAAACAAGAAAACAAGCACCCATGTGTAGCAGTTAAGACACAGATTGATACATCACAGCTTAAGATGGGGGGGGAAGCAGTAATTAAAATGTTAGTAAAGCAAATTAGACGCCGTGGAGAGATGTGCATAAAGGGACAATTTATAATTAGGTTAGTGTTCTCAGTCACAGTTTCATACAAATAAACAAATAAACAAATGGCAGAATGCCAGAATGGCATATCCACATTTAAAATAGATTAAAGAATTTTTTGAAATAACTAAGTTTGCAAACAATTAATGGCTAAAACCAGATCAAGAAGAATCTCCATATCGTGTTAATTGAACAAACAAAAGCTTATAATGAACTCCCTGTAGAGTTAACTTAAAAAAAAAAAAAAAAAAAGAGGATCAGCATAGTTTATATGTAGTGACTAGTTTAAGAACAGCAAGCTTGTAAGGCATTGAATTCTCTATTATAATTAGGTCGTTAGAACAAGGATCAGCATAGCTTATATATTATATCAAGTAAGGCCAGAAGCCCAAAATATAGTTGATTGGAGGGCATGATCATGCAGCCAACCCTTTTGATAGTGATAAGGTTGAGTTGCCGTTGTTATCGTGGATTTAGAAAGACACAGACAACCATTCAACCAAAAAAAAATTGTTCAATTCTTAACCTAGCTAGTCCTAGTATTACAAATACAAAAAAAATCACAAAAAAGAATGTGATACAAGGAACATGTTAAGATCGGAACTGGAGTTGGGATTCCTGTTAATATCAATCTGGGCCACATCAGAATTGGGGTGAATTAATCAAGAGTTGGCCATAATCTTCCTCTACATTCTGTACATGTATAAAGTAGAACTGGATTTCCATTCTCAAATCTTTGGATGTAATATTGAACTATCAAAACAACGGGCATGATAGCAATCAAGATCCAAATAAAGAAAGAAGTAAAGAACCCATTTTGGTTAAGCCATTTAAGCATCATGGATCCTTTTTCATTAATTTACATATTGTCAGTTCTGGCAACAAGACCATTATAAAACTGACCAACAGACATACGACTTTATCACTGAGGGAGTTTAAAGACAAAATCATGGGCATAGTCGTCAAGGTGGCAGACAAAGTGACCATGGCAGTGGAGAGGGTCCAAGAAGCAAGAGTTTGGATGCCTTGATAACTATGATCATATGGGCACCAATAAGATTCATAATTGATCTCAATACAAATGTATAGGCTATCTGCCAAGAATTAGTTTATATCATAGAATCCAGGACAACATTTAAGTCAACAGCTATTCAGAAGACGTTCTCATCCCCAAATTCAGGAACAATATCAAACACCAAAAACTAGCAACTTGCCAAACAGGGTATAAGGATTTGGTAACTGTAGCTCATGAAAAGAACAATAAATCTTATATAGGAGTTCCAGAGCTAAACCTTCGAAGATAGCAGCTATGAGAATAGAACTCTGTCTCGGAAACTCCTCCCGTTGATTGATCCAGGAAGAAGAGTTATCTATTTATAATACTTAGTCTCTCACAATCCTATCATGGTACAAAGACTAAATAACACAAGTCCAGGTCTCGTATGATTTGTTTGAATTTGAATTTACAACAAACTCTAGTCTTTATCCTTAACAGAAGCAAGAAGGGGGGGAAATGGGGCTATTCCACTTCGAGATTCATACCACGAAAAACCAAATCCCAACCAAAAGCAGCCGGGCAATAGTTCAAATATGATACTGACAACACAACAAGTCATTCTACTATACTGAACAACATATGAATACACAAATACCACAAGAAAGCAGAGAAATAACACCAAAAACACATACCCAAAAGCTAGATTGTTCTTTTTTCCCTTTCCAGCCAAAAGGGTAGGAGATAAAGAGAGAACTGATTCAATTACTGACCAACTTAAAGGGTTCTCCAAAAATATAAAGTTTAGAAGGAAAAATCAAAGACTGAGTGGTTTGTACTTCAGATTTTCAGTACACTAACAAAACAAAATAAAACTCAAAAGGAAAGCTTTATCGATTAAGAAGTAAAAGTTCGATTCAGAAGAAGAAAGAAATTGAGATTACCTGGGAAGAAGGAAAGCTTTAACAATTAATCTGTTCACAACTGTTGATATCATCAGGTGTGTTCAATCACTGCTGCCACATATGGCAGAGAAGCTATACAGCTCAAGAATTCCCCACCGCTTCCAAGATCTAGATCCTCTCCAATAACAAATTGCTGGAGCCAATGTTAGTTTCGTTAATCTAGTTTGAATCTTAATTAATTGGAGTTGCAAGATTGAAGAAGAACCCTTCAAAATCCATCAACAAACTAATACTAAAATAAATTGGAAGAAATTAAAGCAAGGATGGAGTTGAATTAGATGCAAACCTGCATCGAACAACTGGGCAACCAGAAACAAGCTCCACACAGTGTTTGCAGATAGGGCATCTGGTCCATTTCTTCTTCTGAACAAGCTCAGCAAACAGAATATCATTCCTCTCCCTTATCTTCACCGTTCTTCCACACTTCATGCCATGGAATTTGCAGAGATAACACAACAATTTCTTGCAATTAGGGCATTTAGTTTTCTTAACATTACTCTCTCCACACTCATTCAGGATCAACGGTGAACAATCCTGGTATGGACAATATACTCTCTCCCACTTTAGAACTGCTCCCTCGCTAAGCAGATCACACCATTTCTTGAACTGTTTCTGCATAAGAATTGAACGACATGAAAATTAAAAACTAATAATCTTTTAATGGAATATCATATTGAACACCAAAAGAGGCAAAGAGAAGTCAGCCATTTGGTCATAAATCACATCAAATGAAACAATTATCCTATGTTGATAGCAGAAAAAGAATCAAAAATTTGTGCGCACTTCATAACAGATTCTTCACGGCCATCAGGCAGTGTCATAGTCAATTGAGGAAAATCCATAAGAACCTGCAAAATTTTCCTTAAAGGTATAATGCTTTGAAGACAGTAAAAGGACTGGCAAACAACAGAAAAGGTCAAAGAGCTACACACCTCTGCCATTTCATTTCCTCTCTCTCCACAACCAACATAAACCACAGTGTCTGAATTTGGAATACTGCAAATGGACAAAAATTAAAACATAAGGACTCCAATGATAGGTTGCAATGGTCCCCAGCCAACCAAAGGAGAATCCAAGGCTGTCACCAAACTGAAATGGGTCATACTCCAACATATAAAAGACAAACAAACCTTAGAAAGAGCTTGACTAATGACTGTTTTCCCACAACCAAATGCTCCAGGGATGGCACAAGTCCCACCAAGAACAGAAGGGAAAAGGGCATCAAGGACACGCTGTATAAAATATTCAACAAAAATTTGAGAAACTCCTGATTAAAATGAAGCAGTAAAACAACAGCCGAAGCCTTATCCCCACTGAATGAAGCTGTCAGGGATAATAACATCAAACAATTCATTTTATTTGTTACAGAACCTGTCCAGTTAGGAGAGGTGTATCAGCAGCAAGTTTTGATGCAACAGGCCGTGGTGTACGGACAGGCCAAGTCTGCAAAAGGTAGACAAAAACCGGTGTAAGGAGACTTCAAGTTTTGAATTGTTACTTAACCCAATTAATAAAGAAGAGAAAAAAGGGGGGGGGGGCAGGGCAGCAGTATCAGGAAGCAAAGATCTGCATCTAAGTTGAAAGAATACCCAAAGTTAATAAATTCAATACCTGAAGCATGGTAAATTGCTTTTTGACACCTTGAAACTCAAGCTCTAACACAGTATCCTGCAGAAACATAGTAGGTTAAGCATATATCCAGATGAAATTTGTTTGATATAGTGAACAAACAGAAGAAAACATGAGATTGAGAATTTGTGATGCATCAACAGTGTTAAGCTCTGGATCAACACCACTGACTTGTACTGGCACATATTTGCAGATAGATAGGGAAAGGAAGAAAAAAAGTATATTGACCATCAATGCCTTCAGAAGGCCTATTATAAATACAAAGGATCTTGGCTGACCAACCTTTAGTGAGTATTGACCAGCAGGTGCAATGTAATTGACCTTCCCCATAGCAACAGGAGGAAGTGTAACATGGTGTTGCATCAAACTGTTCTCAAAGACGGTCTGCAATACAAGCAATACAAAATAATTTGCTTAAAGACAATACTAGAGAAAATAACAGAGGTTTGCAGTGCAGTACCACACACCAAACCACCATTTTACAGTTTTTTCCACTTTTTGTCATAAAAGACCCTCAAATATTTGCAAAGTTAAACTGATGTGCACAAACTTACAGCATATAAGTCTCCGCCCGTCCGCCGGTTAGAAGATCTCCCTCACCTGCACCAGTAGAAGAATTAATCAAGTATCTAGCAAGTCAAATTCAAAATGCCATAATGAACTCTATGTTGATAGGTTACCAATTTTTTTGGGTTCGAACTCCCAGAGGATGTCCTTGTCCAGAGCTGGTACAGAGACCCCACGAGGTATGTAGACATCACCAGATATTCTAGCGATAGTTTTCAAAGGCCTCTGCAGTGAACAAACAAACATTAGTTCATGACAAGTGAAGACTTAAGCTCCCGTTGAGAAAAGACTCCTTGAAATAAAAAATTAAAAATAAAATATTCTATAATAAATAATTTGTTATTGTGAAATGGAAGAAAAAAGTGACAAGAAAGTACTAGATCCAATGAAATGAACAATGGCAGTTGGAGTCTAACCTGAATTCCATAAAAAATGTTCCCCAAAATTCCAGGTCCCAACTCCACAGAAAGAGGCTGCGATGACAACAAATAATATGCAGTGAAGTTCTCTTAACTTTGATCTCTAACGAAGCAGGATGAAACTTAGGATTACCTTGTGTGTTCTTAGAACAGGATCATTCACCATCAATCCAGCTGTCTCTTCATAGACTGCGGTTCAAGCAAAAACCAGTATCCTATTAGCACTTAGATTATGCTATATCAAACAAATGTTCAGATTAATGCATGAAAATCACTAATAATTGAAAATAATATATATGAAAAGCGGGCCAAGAAAGCCACTACTTGGTCTGGTCCTCCCTATTCTCAGGCCTTCACCCACTTCTATTTCAAGTTTAAGAGTTTCTTTATGTTTTAAGTCATAAGGGTCTGTTCCAGTTGGACCAGGGGTTTCATTGGTCCAATTTTAGTTAAAAACATTCACTTTTGTTTCAAGTCTTTAAGTTTAGATCCACATCCTTCTTAAAACCACTTAAGACTTTAAAAAGAATGGCCACTTAGAATTGACTAGAAGTTTTTCTAGTCTGACTCCTCCACCGCTTAAAGGTTTTCATAAATAAAGACAAGAGATGATTTCTAGCTATTAAATTTTCTGTTTTTTGCTCCTTGTGTGGATCAAGGTGTGACTATGTGTGTGATCCAGCCAACACCTTGCAGCGAGAGGCCAGGTGCCTTTGCTCCACTATTTCAGTCAGTTAAAGTACTGTCTCTTGCTTACTAGTCTCCAGTTCTGCCCTTACCGTTGCCAGTGATTGCCAAATCTTATATTCACTAGGACTGATGAATTTGAGGGCAAGTCTCTAGTCTGATTTGAGAATCTTCCACTCAAGTGGTGCATATCCATATCGGCAGTCTGAATTGAAATCTATTGGCTGTTTAGCAGAGTCCTACTTTGAGTAGGATTTTGGGTTTGAACGTTTAAGTTGATACCCTATATCCCAAGATCTGATTCATTTGAGGTTTCCATTGTGTTAATGATTCAGAAATCTGTCCATCATCTGGACTTTATTTTGAAAAATAGATCCTATCCTAGTATTAATAGGATTCCTCTATAATTTCCTATCCAACCATTGGAAATTGATGGAGGTTTCAGAAAAATATCTACCTCCCTAAGGATAAAACTCAACCCGACTTGTGCGATCGATGTATGCCCTTCAAGCTCATAGGAAAATCCTATAGGACCATGATATGACCAGCTATGATGTATGGTGCATGGTGTCAGTCTGTTAGGAAGCAACATATAAATAAACTCAATGTAACTGAAATGAGGATGCTAAGATCGATGAGTGGCAAAACTAAGAATGATAAGATAAGAAATGATCATATTCGAGATGGTCTAGGTGATAAGCTTCAAGAAAGTCATTTGAGGTAGCATGGTCATATTCAATGGAGACCTGTAAATGCCCCTATACAAAGAAGTAATATAATTTAAATTGAAGGAATTAGAAGATCTAGGGGCAGACATAAGATGACCTTACGAAAAGTGGTGAAAAACAATATGTATAGCTTAGGCCTTATATCTAGAATGACCTTAAACAAAGCTGATTGGAAGGTAAGCATCCATGTAGCCGACCCCATTTAGTTGGGACAAGGCTTCTTCTTCTTCTTCTTGTTATATTTTTATTTATGTTTGCCTTCCATCACTTCATTAGTTTAATGATGCAGAAGCATCAAAGTTTCAACGATGTTGAGTCAATATGCAGGTTATTTCTAACATCTACAAGTTGGCAAAACCTAAAAAGTCAAAACTTGTTAATTAACACAGCTGATATGCGACTTCATCTTTTACTTAATACTCAATTAGCTTACCAACAAGACCAAGATCTCCTAAATAGGAGTTGTGCTAGGAAATTTATGGCTAATTTAATGATAGCGTCTCACCGACACAAGCTTTCAACCTGAGAAGGTGGCGATCAATAGGAACTGGGTGCCGAAAGCTTTTGCACAAGCACATGGGGGCATTTTCCTACACAGCCTAACTCTAACAATTTTTTTTGAAAGGCTGTTTCGATACCTTGATTTGAGTCAACAGGAAGTTCTAGATTATACTCTTTTCATTTTTCTTTCACCTAGAGAGCAATGAGGAAGGTTGGTTGTGGCAATAATGCCAAAATACTAAATTAATCAAGTAATCGAATCCCAAAAAACAGCATACCTTCAAGATATCATGTTGTAGATGCATATGAAAAATTAGGGTGACTGGCATAAAAGAAGCTTTAAAGAGGATGAAAGCGAATAAGGCAACAAGTCCAGATAGGGATCCAATAGTAGTGTGGAAGAACTAAGAAATCTATGGTTTATCTTGGCTAACCAAGCTGTTTAATACGATAATGAGCTTAACTTTAAGTATTGCACCATGTCCTTTCGGCTTGGTTGATCAGTATCAGTCCCGTAGAGTATTGACATGATACAATGAGATACATATTTTTTTCTTTTGTTCTCTTTTAAATAATTAAAAACAGGTTTTTGTATATCATCATATTGGCTGATGTGATGTGACATGACACTCGATCCCCTAATGCAATTGATTTAGTAATTGGGGAAAAAGATAATGTATTGGTACATATCACATCATATCAGCATAATATGTTGCCATATGCACATTAAAAAGGCACACATGACTTTATACCGGTTATTTTGTTCAAAAGTATCTACAGTGAGTGATACATATCTCAGATACAATAAATCTTTCTAAATCACCCCACCAACACAATGCAGAGTACTGATATACCTAGATTATAAGCACAAGGAAATGACAGATGACAAATGAATGGTGGAGAAACATTTGGATTTTGGAATAAAGAAGGTAAAAGTTGCAACAGCCATAAAGGAATAAAATTCATAGTGAGGTAGACATAATTTAATAAATGCATAGTGGTGCCGTGATAGGTGAAAAAACTACGGGGAGATCTAGGCAGTGTTCTAGATTCCAAATGAACTAAACCAACAATCACTTACAAACTTTATTTGTTTGTGCATATCATGGATGATTTAACTAGACACATACACAATGGGTTTCCTTGCAAACTTTTTGTTAATATGTTTTGGCAGATAAGACATAAACTGGGGATTAGCTAAGTTGGAACTATGGAGGTCAACCTTGGAATAAAAAAGTACTAATATAAGTAGATGAAAACACGAATTATATGGTATGAAACTTTGGTTACACTAGGACAGATAATGAGGTTTGATGAGGGAGATTCTGCAACGTGACTATTCTAGGAATCTAGAATCAATCAGAAATGAGAAAGATGCCATAGATCATGATGTTTCACATAAGAGTTAAAATAAGATTGATGACTTAGGTGGCATGACCATGTTATAAGGAGGACACTGGATGCTCCAATACAGAGTAGCGATTTGATTTATGATGAATGAGCTAACAGAGCCAGAGGGAGACCTACAATGAAACTAAGGCAAGTGGAGAGGAAAGACCATCATAGGCTAGGCCTTGTATCAAGTACGAGTTCAAACAAAGATGGTTAGAGGATAGAGATCCGTGAAGCCAATCTCATTAGTTGGAATAAGCCGAGTTACCATTCCCTTGTGGTTGTAATGTCGTGGACCATGAAATTAGAAAGTAGTTAAAAGAAATAGCCATAAGGACATTCATTACGAATACAATGTTTGACAGCTGCTGCAGCTTGGGTCATCACATATGCAAGAGAAAAGATGGCAGAGCCTTGAGAGCCAATGAAACGACATCATATACGAAAGCCGTTAACCCAGTTAATAAAGCAGAGAAAGTTAGAATCATTTTCTCTGCAAACTCTATGCAACCTTTTCTGCAGAATTAGAGATCTGACAAGAAATTGAACTGAATCCAACAAATTCCCAAAGTTGGTAAAGCGTCAGAGAAAGCTGGGGGCAGTCCAGAAACAACTCAGAAAAACATATCTTCTGAATCCAATTGGAATCCAGCCAAACAAGCAACAACCGAGAAGAACTTCAATTAAAAAAAATCCACATCAACGGCACACTTATTGACCCAAAAAAACCCGGTACATTAACACAATTCCCCAACCCTGAAATTTCATCAACGTATTGGGAAACAAGAGGTCACAACTAAACAGATAAACACAAGCAAACCCTAATTTTTAAATATCAAAAGGGAGGTTCGATGAGAGACTAACCGGAGAGAAGGTGAAGCGGATGGATAGTTCTCAATAAGCAAAGATTTAATGGAAGAGACAGCCTCTTCGAACATCTGCTTCTTCCCAAGCTGCTTCTGCAATTCCTGCAATCTTCCCTTCAGAGATTCTTCGGAAGAAGAAGCCGTTCCGTCGGACGTTCTGAACGAAGAATTTTGGTTCGCCTTCTTTCTGATATGGTGTTTGTGTTTATAGAAGAATTTTACTTGTGGGAGGGGAAACACCTCCAAATCTTCAAATGAAGATGCGATCAACAGAGCTCCAAAGCTTCGATTGCTGTTCTTCTTCTTCTCCTCATGTGAGTTTCAGCAACACCTCCAAATCTCCTGCTTGCTGTTCTTCTTCTCCAGATTTTCAGAGCTCGAAATCGTTCACACGAAAAATGAGTTGGGCGGTGAAAGCCATGGGTTTTGTGTTTTTCAAAACATTTTGAAATTTTCAATTGAACCGCTGGTTTTGGTTTTTGAATTCGTATATACGTATTTTAAATTACGTATTTTAAATTACGTATTTTAAATCACGTATAAAACTATCACTCGAACCGCCCAACTTGAACCGTTGTGTTATGTTAGACCGAACCGTCAGCACCAAAACCCATGCTTTAATGAATTATTTCATTATTTTAATCCAGGGATAAAGCGCACCGTCCGATTAGATCGGACGGTGCGCTTAACCGTCAAGCGCATTTATTACGCTTGACTATAGCAAAACCCATGATTCTTCAGGATCTCAAATGAAACACAAAGTTTAGAGAGAGGTTAGACAGATACATCGTCAGAGTAACAGAGAGAGGGCGAAGGAGCAGAGAGACGGACAACCCCTGAGTACGCTAGCACATCTCCCTGCGTACAGAGCGGTGCACACCACAAGTGGACACGTGTATTATTCAAAATAAAAGGTTGAGATTAGATGACTAAAACCCCGAGCTGTTTGACGATTACCCGTTTGAGTGGATTAAATAAAAAAAACCCATTTTTTTTGCGTATATTTTCCTTCGATCCAAGTCTGGGGGCTCCGGCTTTCTCCGTTGTAGCTTAGATCTGCCCATCTTTTTAAAGAGTCCGGATCTACGATCTCGTCGATTACCACCACAAAAAACAGGGGGCCACTTGTCAATGGTGGGTTAGTAGAGCGGTTAAAAGCCAGACTCCCATGGGAAGGTCTTGGGTTCGCATCCATCCGGCGACGTTTAATTTCCAATATTAAAAAAGCACCAGTACCAAAAAAAAAAAAAAAAAAGGGGGGCCAGGGGTAGTGATGGGAGGGGTTTTTTTTTATATATTTTCAATGGTGGGGCCCAACGTTTTTGTGGTGGAAAAACCGTCGTTGTGCTCCCCGTCGGGGGTGATGATCCGGATTCCTTTTTAAATGTCAAGTGTGTACTTGCTTCTTTCTTTTACATGTGAACCTTACTCTAGAACCAAATCTTAGTCTTATCTTCATTCTTCCGCTAGATTTTGGTCCCATTGAGAACTTAAGAGTTTCATTTTGATGCGTAAAAAATCTGCTCAACCCTTAGATCATGTAAGAATGACCGGCAAAACAATCGTCAGATGTGGCCCAACCGTGGGGGTGGGAGTCCACCTCCGATGGCTAAGTCAGTTGATGAACTGATCACAAAGTCTCTGACTAGATGCAAAGCAAAAGTATGAATACGATAATTGGGAATACGATTCAAATACCTTCTTCGTACGTTGGTGATGTCTTATATAGAGTTTACCTTTGAATCTCATTCGTTGAATTCGTACGTGCTTCCTTCTAGTGACCGTTCGATCTAGACGGTTAGATCCGTTAGTGGGGTAATGGATAACTTCACTTGATTGCACGATCTTGATGCCACGGTCATGGCCGTTATCCAAACTGGCACGATCGTCTGTTCTGCGAGTGTTGATAACCGTCACTTTAACCAGTTATTCATCCCAAGAATCTCGGACTTGTGCATGCTTGCTAATAGCCGATGTTTCTTCCTGAACACGCCATTTATGGACCTGGTTGATTCGAGCCTAAATTGGTCAGTTCGTCCCCGACCGGGGTCGAGGGTTGAACCACAGGTGGACCCGGTTCAACGATATTTTTCTCGTATCACAAGCCCCCCAGACCAAGCATTCGGGAACGCCGAGGGCTTGGTATGATTTAAACCGAATGTGGAAACTAAACAAGGAATTTGAACGATTGCTTGCTCTCATAAATGTCAAGTCGCACTTAATGTTGTTGCGTCATCACTCTCCTTGAGTCATGTGAACGTTTTCAGCTTTCACGCGGGAGTCGCCACGTATCTATCACAGCCAAAAACTTCATTGCTTTAACTCAAAACGACAGTTCCTCAAAACGTCAGCTTTGATTCGATTCATTTCCGCCTTTTCGAACTGCCGCCCAATCGCGATCGTCAGACTGAACTGATCTTGATCATACATGTGTCCATAGGCTGGCTTATTTAAAAACCGTTTGTTGCTTTTTCAAATTTCACTCTTATCTGCAACTCGAAAACTCGTCGTTGTCTTCTCTCTGCCCTAGCTATCTCTCTGCTTCCAAGCTACTTACTCCAACGAACCAGTAAGTTTAGTAACTTTCTTGCCATCTTTTCTTGGTTTAGCTACTCTTTTCACTTTAGCATTTGTTTCTTTTCTGATTGAAAATCACAACCAGACTCTCTCTGTGATGGGAAGTGGTAGAACTTCTGACAAAGGCTCCCCTTAACGTTATGAGGATCAAGTTAGTTCTGGTGGCGAGACTACTATCTCTACTTCCGCCGAACAATCGTATAATGATGAACAGAAACTAACCGAAGTCTGGCGTGAGTTTGATGAGGTGAGCCAAAGGAAAGAGATTGAAGTTCCGACCCTTCCTCTCTATTCCAAACCCTCTAAACCCTCGAAGGCTCCTGGCCAAGGCCCTCGGCAATTCAAAAGATCCGAAGAAAACCCTGGTTTTCATGTTTCCAAATACACCGATGTTGAATTGACTTCGGCATTCCAATACTTTGAGTTTCCCTCTGATTACTTTCTTCGACTTCCCAACTCTAATGAGAGGGCTGACTCGAACCTTTCTGGCGAATTCTTGCTGTATCTGGACACTCTTGAAAGTGGAGTCTGGTTTCCTTTTTCAATCCTTTGTTTTCTGTCATTTTGAATCACTAGGAGATTTGCCCTAGAATGCTTCTTCCCAATAGCTAGCATCACATCGTCGGCTTCATTGGTTTATGCTTTGAACTTAGCATCAAACCCTCTCTTGCACTTTCTGTACATTTTATGCTTTGTCTCAATCCAACCCTCTAGGTTGGGTTTTTCTATCCAATCGTAATAAGACCGAGCTTGGATGGTCAAGCAGTATCCTAGCCAGAGGTACCTGTCCTTCCAATCATAAAGGGTGGCGTGAATAGTACTTTTTCTGCCGAGCGCCCCAGAAAGATTTGAACTTCCCGATCGGTTGGAATCGGCATGACTCCTATACCGATGCCAATCGCGTTCTTCCTTTGAACGATGCCGAACAACTTGCTGCCAAAAAGATCGAGTCAATCTTGTGGTTCCAAGAGATTCACAGTTTGGAGATGGAATACACTACCATCCTTCAGTACTGGGGGCTGGCCAAGTGGGAGCTTCTGTTTTTTCCCAATCATTATTTGATTTCTTTGAGATCTCTAATTCTATCTCTTTTGCAGTACCTCCCAGGGTTAACACAGAGACCATCCGGGCCAATGCGATCAAGGGAATTGAGGCCGCCGAGAGAAGATCTCCTCAAGTAGTAACAGAGGCTCAGAGGGGCTGCTGCTGTGAAAGCTTCCTCCCCTACCCCAAAGCTGTCCGTTCAAAGCTTAAGAATACCAAAACCCGTGGGTGAAGGCTCGGGGAAAGGAAAGAAGCCTACTGAGGAGGATGAGGTCGTCCCTCCTTTTGTCCGAACCAAGAGGAGGCATGACCCGATCAACACCACTGTCTCGAAGAAGCAAAAGAAAACCCAGGAATCGGAGGTCTTCGTTCCCCAATGGACTTTGAGCATGTCCGATCGGGTTACGATCGATCCCGAGAAAGCTTCTGAGTGGAGTTCACTTTGCCTGATGCCAGCCGACCGTCAGGCCTTCGAAGCCCTCAGTGATGATGCGTTTGTTCATACTTCTACCAGGTAACTGTCTTTTCCAGATTGTCAACTTTCTGATTATAGTATCTCTCAAAGTTTTTGACAATTCTTCCTCTTACTAGGACTGCTGTGGAGAATTTCTATCAACAAATGGAGGCCTTGAACCGAGTGGGCCGTACTTTCACACAACTTAAGTATTATGAGGAGCAGATGAGGTCGGCGGACTCTGATTTTTCCCAATTGAAGAAAGAAATGGCAGCACTCGAACAGGAAAACGCCTCGATCGGGCGTCTTAAAAAAGATCTTGATCTAGCCAATAGCCGCATTGGAGCCTTGACTCATGAGTCGAAGAAGTTTGAAGGGATCGCTGCTGATCTTGACAGGAGGGTCGAAGTTTTGACCAAAGAAAAAGAAGATCTTCAGTCGATGATCATCCCCTCCAAGCCCGAACATCTCTCTCAGGATCTTAAGAAGGCTTATGTTCGAAAATATTTAAACAATGTTCCCTTCAGCAACTTGATGCTCCCCTATAACACTCAGGCCTATCGAGAGGGACAAAATGATGTGTGGGAGACCATTCTGAAGACTGATCCTTCATTTGACACTCCTCTTTCAAGAAAGTTTGTCACTCTGAAGTTTTTGATCGCCTGAAGATGCCTCTTCCCCAGTGGGCCCAAGAAGATGATGATCCCTATCCAATCGATCCTGATCTTGATGCCTATCTTAGTGACTCTCCACCCCTTCTTGAGAACGAGGCAGTCGGCGAAAGTTAGGACCCTCGGGGGCAGGCCTCAACAGCAAATCCTTCAACCACTCCAGTTCATCAACCTACACCAGAATGAGACTTTTTTTTTTTTTTTTTGTAAGGGTTGGCTCCCTATGGCCATGTCATAAATATATGAATTGACCATGATTGCTTGTCGTAAGAATTTCGTACTTACTACCACGATCGACTTGTGAGATTTCCCTTTCAAGAATATCCAAATAATAATAATAATAACCTGACTCCTCCGGGTGTAACTTGCGTCTCCCTTGGGAGCTTAGTTAAACTTGAGGACTCTCCACGTTAGGGATAAGCCTTGGCCTCGTCATTCGGGAGTCTCATTCGGTGTAGAACTGATGCTCCAGCCTTTAGAAGTCTTATTTGGTTTAGAACCGATGCTTCATTCAGGGACTCATTCGGTTTCCCGATGCCCTACTTCGGGAAACTTTAGTTTCCTTACAATCACGATCAACTCCATCCTTCTTCATCTGCGAATGCTGCATTCGGCACGATCTTTCTGGAGAAAACTAAACATTTTTCCTCGCAATTATTTCTAGGTTTACCATCCCAAGAAATATTTTTCGTTCCATCGCATTTATTGCAAATGGGCAACGGTTTGTTTCTCGAGCTGCGCTTCTTCGTAACTGGTGTTTATCTTGCCACGTGGAAACATGCAGTAGCTCAACTTCATTTATTTTGAATTCGAAAAGTCATTAGTCTATAGCCGTTGATCTAGGATCCTGCGATCGGTACTCAAACCGTCACTCTTTTTGGCCTTTGATTTGCTTTAGTTACGTCCCTTTGTATCACCGCAATGGGCTATTTAAACCCCTTCGGCGTGCTTTGACATCTTGTGAATGTTGTAACACCAAAACCCTGCAAAAATCTTTCTAACGCTCACAACCCTCACTCCTCTTGTCTGAAGGGTCGTAGTTTGAAGATTTGCAGCAAGGCTTTGAACGAGTAAGTTCTTCCTTTGCTCGTTCTTTTCTTTCTTTCTGTTCTTCTCTCCCTGATGAACTCCGAAGTAAAACACTATGGATCTTTAATTCGTAGCCAGCTTTTTGGCGTTGGAAGCTTCATTTTTGGATGTCAGAAAGTATTTCTGATCGTCTTAGGGAGAAGACCAATCACTTTGGTCTAGGTTTATTTCTTGCTCACCTTGGATACTTCTAGGGTTTTAGGCCCTGCATTCTAACAAGTGTTCTTCTCTATTCTTTGCAGTGCCTCCAAAGTTTAACCCATCTGCTGTCCGTGCAAGGGCTGCTAAGAAGACTACTTCGGCAGAGAAAGATGCTGTCAAGTCTAAAAAGGTAGATGCTACTCCTTCTTCCGAAGTTCGGACTCCAAAGGCACTAGCCGTCGTCCCGTTAGCATCTCCCTCAGAGAAAATGGTAATTCGGCCTGAGGAGGAAAGAGTGACTCCTTCTCCTTCCGTTCCAATCCTGGAGGTCACAGTTGTTGCCTCGTTGGCATCTTCCTCCAAGGCTCCCTTGGTCATGGAGGCCCCTACCCCAATGGTGGAGGATCGGGTCATTTTTGAGGAAGCTGAGGGCGTTGCTTCTAAGAAAAAATGTCCTCGTTACGATGATGAAAATATAGGCCTGCAAGGTCGTTGAAGAGGTCTGACTTTGTGACGGACAACTTTGACAAGGCATTGGAATGGTGCACCTTCGCCCAGATGCCCGCCGAGAGCAGAGTCTTCAATGCCGTTCCCGACGAGGCCTTCGTGAACTCATTAGTAATGTAAGCATTATTTCTCCCCCTGCCTTCCTTTTGAAGTATATTCATTCTTTGAATAACTCTGATATGTCACAGGAGTACTGCTGATAACTTCCACAAACAAGTGGAGTCAGCTTTCTTGATCGGGCGATTCTAGTCTGATCTTTTTAAGCTTCGTGAGGAAGTCAAAGCCAAAGATGCTGAGATCAAACGCCTTCAGGATGGGCTCTAGGAAGTAGCCCGAGTGAAGAACACGGAGATCTTGTAGCTTTCCTCTTCACTGGACGTTGCTAGTGAGAGCAATTGCATATTAAAATGTGAAGTTGAAATGCTCTCAGGAGCACTGAAGGAATCCGAGGCGAGAACCACCAAACCCCAAAGGCAGGCAATTCCTTCTTTACCTGAACATGTCCCAGTCGAGGTCTGGAGGGCTTGCATCTTCAAATACTTGCATAGTAAGCCTTTTGATGATCTGTTGGATATTTTTCATCTACACGCTTACCGGGAAGGGCAAAATGATGTTTGGAAGTTGATCTTAAAGAGAGATCCAAACTTTGACATGGCTCCTCACTAGTAGCACTTCCATCCCAAAGTATTTGGAGAATTGGGATTTCCCCCTCCCGGCTGGACCGAAGACTTGGAAGATATGCCGACTGAGGATTCGGAAATATTGCTATATCTTAATGATTCTCCTCCTTTGACCCCTTTCAGGGATTCGGTCTATGGAGAAGCCGCCCCGAAAGTCAACCAAGCTGCAGATCAAGCCTCGGTATTGGTCGAAAAGGGCAAAGAGGGTGAATCCTAGAGCTCGGCATTCCTCCTATTCTTCTTTCTACTTGCTTTTGCTAGGGGGAAGCTTACAAAATTCTTTGCAATCGGATCCTAGAAAAGCTAGATGAAGGATATGGAATTGAGGAGTTTTCCTCAAGCTTTTGTAGATGGGAGCTTACGGAACTCTTCGCGATCGTCGAGGGTGAAGTGCCTTGCCTGGGTATGTCTTCCCGACTCTGTTTCGGCACATGAGAGCTTTCTTCAATTTTTCTTCTTGACTCTATGTTGCTTCGAGAAAGCTACTTTGGTTTTTCTTCCTGACTCTCCTTCGACAAATGGAAGCTTACAGAACTCTTCGCAATCACCGATGATGATACTTAGAATTCATTGTTTTTTCGACCGAATGAAGATTTGACCTCAACACTTGTTGTCTCATATGTATTTTTCCTGAGAACTTTTTGATGTTGTAAAGGTTGGCCCCTTCTGGTCGTTAAAGAAATAAAGAATTAACCCTTATCTTTAAACTTTGTCAATCACAAGATATATTCGGGTTTCTCACCAAAGTCTTCTTTTGAGCAATTCCTTAGAATTATTTCTCAAAACCAGTTGGAAATGAAGCCTTCACATCAGAAGGTCTTAGTCGGTCGGAACCGAAGCCTTTGCTTTGGAAGGTCTTAGTCGGTCGGAACCAAAGCCTTTGCTTTGTAAGGTCTTAGTTGGTCAGAACTGAAGCCTTTACTTAGGGATTCCTGAGAATTCAACTAAGCGTTCGGAGGTCCCACTATAGTTTTAAGCCGATGCCTCTACTTAGGGATTCCTGAGAATTCCACTAAGCATTCGGAGGTCCCACTCGGGTTTTAAACCGATCCCTCTTGAAGGTCCCACTCGAGTTTTAAATCGATGCCTTTACTTAGAGAATCCTGAAAATTCTTCTAAGTTTTCGAAGGTCCCACTCTGGTTTTAAACCGATGCATCTACTTAGAGAATCCTGAAAATTCTTCTAAGCTTTCGGAGGTTCCACTTGGGTTTTAAACTGATGCCTTGAAGGTCCCACTCGGGTTTTAAACCGATGCCTCTACTTAGAGAATCCTGAAAATTCTTCTGAGCGTTCGGAGGTCCCACTTGGGTTTTAAACCGATGCCTCTTGAAGGTCCCACTCGGGTTTTAAACCGAAGCCTTTTGATTCTTCATTCAAGTACTGATATGTAGTAGCCCCCAATCAAAAGATTTGTTGTTTGAAACTTGAAATTGCATTGAATGTGAAAATACTACATCAGAAATGAAAATGGTAAATCTTTAAGGATAATACTTCTTCAAGTGCCTTGCATTCCACAATCGGTCAAGTTCCTGCCCGGTGGTCATGTTCTTTAGCTTGTATGGTCCCGAACCGAGCGGCTTGACTATCATGTATGGTCCTTCCCAAGAGGGATCCAGCTTCTTTTGATTACGAGGATCTAAAGCCAACGTGTTCCTTAGAACCAAATCTCCTTATCGGTATTGGCGACATCGAACTTGAGAGTTATAGTGCGATGCTATTCTTCGCTGGTACTGTTGAGTTCGAGCAACTAGTTTTGTTTGAACTTCATCCAATAGATCGAGACTGTCTAATAGACCTTGTTCATTTGCTTTTTCCTCAAACTCTCTTTCTCGTAGTGTCCCTGCCATTACCTCCACGGGTGCTAGTGCTTTAGATCCATACACTAGTTTGAATGGAGTTTCTCCAGTTGGGGTTCGAACCGTGGTTCGGTATGCCCAAAGAACATTTTGCAGATCTTCAACCCACAGAGCTTTGTCTGACTCAAGTCTTTTCTTTGTTCCATCAAACAACGTTCGGTTCTTGACTTCCACCTGACCGTTGCTCTGTGGGTACGCCACCGATGACATTCGGTGCTTGATCTGATAAGTGCTACAGAATTGCTCGAACTGCGAATTGTCAAATTGTGTTCCATGGTTGGTAACAATGACCTTTGGCATCCCGAATCTGTAGATTATAGATTCCAAAATGAACTTCTCTACTTTTTCTCAGTGATAGTTGCCAGGGCACTTGCTTCTACCCGCTTTGTAAAATAATCAATCGCCACAATAAGATATTCTTGTGAGCCAAATGCCTTGGCGAATTTTCCCATAATGTCAATTCCCCACATTGCAAACGGGATGGGATCAAGAATTGACGTTAAGGTTTCAGCCGGTCTCTTTGATACTGTCACGCCCTCCCAGCCGGTACCCTATCTGGCATACCCGAGAGTGTGATCCACAGCCCGAAGATCAGGTATCGAGTGATCAACCTCCCACATAAACAATAACATAATCATGAACAATCATAACATGAGTGCGGAAGATAAATCATAGATTCAATAAAGAAAGAATGAATCATAACTGAATCAGAATAATAGATATAATCAGAGTATCAATCAGATAAGTAAAGTGAAGCAAAAATCCCACTTTACATTCAGCGGAAAAGTAGCTCTAAAGAATAAACTAGACAAAAATCTAATCCCAGTAACAAGTACATTGGGTAACTAAATTATTCTCCACTTTATAGACAACATCCTTGTAGGTGTAAATCTCATAAATAGCACAAGGACGCTTCCACTCAATGGTCGGACTAAGCATCGTACGGAGCATAACCACTCGCGGGATCTTCAGAGTAATTGTGGTAACCGCAATCACCTTCCCGGAGATATGCCTCTTCGCCTTGCGCTTCTTCATAGGGACCGTCATAGTACTCGATACTGCAGGGATAGTCTAACAACATTGTACAATAAAGGAATGAGTTTCAAAGAAACTCGGTAAAGCGATTAAAATCCATAATAACATAAATGGCGAGAATTCCAGAACAAACATAAATGCAATATGATATGAGACAAACAATGAATGAATGAATCTAACTCTATGGATGCTTGGTCTCTATTGGCGGACATGCTTTAAGCCATAGCACCGTACTTCTTTAGGAAAGTCCACTCACATCCTCAACCCTTTAAGATATCTTGGATTCTCTCACGGATCATTTCACCGGTCTTGAGCAGCCGTTTGGTAATGGGTCCTTCATCCCTCGGGACAAACCTTGGCGGGGGGTTAAGTCAACACACTCTCTCACAACCATTTGGTATAAATCTTGGCGCATGTCGGGGTAAAACCTAGCCAAATGCAAGTCTTCTACTAGGTTACATCAAGTCGGATCCGAGATACTTCCATTCCTCGTCCACGACGATCCTTTCCGGTATCCTTCACACTAGAGTCGGCGTATCCTATGGCACCAACCAACTCGGACTACGGACTCATCAACCCTATTGATCATCCACATATGGTAAACGGGAAGCTCTCACGTCCTCTCACGGGTTGGTTACCGGTCTTAAGCGCCCGTGAGCCCAAGTCTAACCATATGCAACCCTACCAATAAATGGCCCCCACAATGTGATTCCTGTCCTCTCACGGGTTGGTTACCGGTCTTGAGCGCCCATGAATCCCCATTGCTACCACGGGTCGTTCGGTCTCAATACCCCTCCGATTAGGGTCCGACATAACAGGACATCCTAGCCAAACACTACTAGACAATCCTAGATATGTCATCCAACGGTTTAGGAAGGTGTCCGAGAGGGCATCTCCGGAAACATCCCATAATATTCCCGTAGTAGTCCAAGAACGAAGTGTCGAAAGGACACCTCTCCTTTCCAAACCATACTTAAGCATACACATGCATCAATTCATATCATCACATATATGGTAACTTCATATATGGAAAGAAATCGATAATTACAATCACTTGTATAACATCGGTAAGTAAATCATACATGAATCAATTCAATATGAATAAGTAATGCTACTGTAATCAAAGCTATGCAACAGTAGTATATCATTGTAAGAATCTAATTTAGGAAACATATTAATGATATTCAAATATAGAAACTAGATTCATGCTATCTATGTAATTAAGGAAATAACCATCCTTACCTTTTATAACTCGCAAAGGAATCCTAAGAAATCAAGTAAGATCTTGGCAAACTTGAGAAGAAGGTCCTAAACAAGTATATACAACATATTAGGAAAGATCCCTAACAGCAAAGATATCAAAACATCCGAAACAGACCAAATGCGGAGTTGCTTGTACTCATTGGTCAAGTGGATTGGTCGAGTGGTCCAGTCGACCAATCAGTCGACCAATGCAGACAGTAGCCTATAAAATCAGAGTTTTAAGATATGGAATCCGAATTTGGTGGTTCAAAAGGGTACTAATCAAGGGGTAGACTACATCAGTAGTATTCTAACATATAGGGGACCTCAAAACACTAATCAACTCAAGGTATCAAGATCCAAATTAGGAAACAAAAAGTTACCATAATTAACTCAAACATGGATCTTGATGAATTTGAAATAGAAAACAAAGACAAGAACAATAGGAGGATGGATCATTGCTTTCGGTAATGAAAACATGAAAACATACATAGATCTTCATGGAATAAGGCTTAGAAGCATAAATCTAAATAAGGAAATAAAACCTACCATATATGTACCTATCATGCATCATGAAGAACACATAGTATGGTAGAAGAGAACAACTAGAAATCTATGGATTATGGATCATGGAAAGAAAACACAGTAATTAACTATTAACATGATCAACAAAGAAGATCCAAAGAGATCAGAATTCAGATTAGAAGTTTAACAGAGATTAAATCATGGTTTGATCATGAATCCTTCAAAAGCTTGCAATGATCATGGTTAAGATCATTGTTCTAGCCTTAAATCCTTAGGATGATCATGAGAACATGTTCGAGAGATGTTTGCAACGAGAGGATGCAGCATCTCTTCTACTGTCTCAACTCAAAAAGGAAAGAAAAACAAAGATGGAGGAGAAGAAGAGAGAGTAGACATACCTTTTGATGCAAAAAGAAGAGTTTCGACGAAGATCCGTCAAGAAAACACCAAGGATGCAAGAGAGATGACTTGCAGAGGTCTTTGGTTCGTTCCAGAGGGTTTGGAGGTAGCAAATACGAAGTGGACTCGAGGTTGGACTTAAATAGAGCAAGAACAACCTAATTGCCAAAGACAGCACTCATTGGTCGAGTGGATTGGTCGATCGCCCGATCGACCAATCGGTCGACCAATCTTGACAACAAGGCCAAAACGAGGAATTGAAGGTCCAGATCAAATCCAATCCTAAAGGGGTTTTGCACACAAGTCAAGTGACTTACCTAATAGGTAGAAATGCCTTCAAACCAAGATAGAGAGCACTCCAAGTCCATCAACTAATTAGATCTTCATCAGGATTCAGTTTCCATAAATAGAACCTCATCATCAACTTTCATGGATTCAAAGCCAGACACCAAGTCCTCTACTGGGATGGCCCAAAGCTGACTTCTTACTTTACTTCGGGTCATCGGACCTACAAACAACAAGGTTTCCGGGTCAAGGTTAGGGCTGGGTTTCACAGATACCGTTGCATGCACGAACATACTTCATTACAGTTTCTTGGAGCTTTGGCCAATACAGCCCGAGCCTCAGGATTTTGTGAGCTACGGCCTGACCGCCCATATGCGCCCCACAAATTCCCTTGTGAATTTTGGCCAAAGTGGTTCGTGATCCTTCGGGACCTAAGCACCTCAGGAGTGGACTAACATAAGATCTTCGGTACAATCTTCCATTTTGCATAGTAAACCTAGACGCTCGTACCAGAATCTTTCGGGCTTCCTTTGCGTCCTTTGGTAGTTTGTCATCCCGAAGATACTCTACGATCAGGTCCATCCAGCAGCGCTCCGTTTTGATATAAGATATTTCCTTTTCCTGAGCAACCTGATTGCTCAGGATGGCTAACTCCTCTATTTAAACCAAATGGTCGAGTGTCTTTTCCTTGGCGTTAGCCAATCTTAAGAGTTCGTCCGCCATTGTATTCTCCTTCCTTGGGATCTGACACACCTTCAGATTTTTGAATTCTTTTTGTAATGCTCGCACAATTTCTTGATACTTTTGTGATCGGGGCTCCTTTACGCCATACTCTCCTTGCACCTGATTAACTATCAGCTGCAAATCACTGTATATAGTGACATGAGCTATCGCCAAGCAGAGTCTGGCTATTAGGGCTTCATATTCAGCATCATTGTTGCTTGCTTCAAATGCAAATTTCAATGCATACCGAATGATAAAACCTGCTGGACTCTTAAGTAGAATACCTACTCCGGCTCCATGCTTATTGCTTGAACCGTCAATGTATATCTCCCACATGGTTGGAATACTCAGTTCGATTTCTTCTTCTATTGGAGTCATGGTTTCCACGACAAAATATGCTAATGCCTGAGCCTTGATTGTTGTACGAGATTTGAAATTCACTTGGAATTCACCAAGCTTGACCGATCATGCCACCATTCTTCCTAACAAATCGGGTTTATGAAGAACTTTTTTCAAAGGAAAATTTGTTAATACCTCTATCGAGTGTGCTTGGAAGTATGGTCGAAGTTTTCTAGCAGCAATCATCAGAGCCAAAGCCTACTATTCAATCTGAGAATATTGCGTCTCGGCATCTAGAGCACATGGCTAACATAATAGATAGGCCATTGCTTCCTGTCCTTCTCCCAAACAAGAACTGCTCTTACAGTCGAGGCTGAAGTGGCCAGATAAACCTGCAAGGTTTCTCCTTTCTCTGGTCGGGACAACAAAGGTGGCTTACCAAGAGTTTCTTTCAGACTTTTGAATGCTTTTTGGCATTCATCCATCCATCGGGCTTCCTTGCTTCCCCTTAAATTCTTCAAGGCTTTGAAGAAAGGAAGGCACTTCTCTCCCAACTACGAGATGAAGCGATTCAGCGCAGCTATTCTTCCTGTCAGGCATTGCATGTCCCGAACAGTTTTTGGAGGTTCCATGTTAATCAAAGCTTGTATTTTGGTTGGGTTAGCCTCTATACCTCTTTGAGATACCATGAAACCCAAAAACTTTCCCGAAGACACGCCGAACGCACACTTCTCCGGATTCAACTTCATTTGGTATTTTCATAATACCAAAAATACCTCCGCGAGATCATCAATCTGTCCTGAGTGTGCAACGCTTTTTACCAACATATTATCAACATAAGCTTCCATATTCTTCCCAATGAGGTCTTTGAAAATTTTGTTCACTTCTCTCTGATAGGTTGCTCTAGCGTTCTTTAAGCCGAACGGCATGACCTTGTAATAGAAACTCTCACGATCGGTCATGAAAGCAGTAAACTTTGCATCATCTTGACTCATAAGAATTTGGTTGTATCCCGAGTATGCATCCATGAAACTCAGGGTCTCATATCCTGCTGTAGCGTCTACCAACAGATCTATCTGAGGTAAGGGATAGCAGTCTTTTGGGCAAGATTTATTGAGGTCCGTGTAGTCAGTACACATCCTCACTTCCCATTAGCCTTCTTGACCATCACCACATTAGCCAACCAAGTCGGGCATTCAATAGGTTCAATGAATCCCGAATTCTTCAACTTCTCGACTTCGCTTCTGATAGCTTCATGCTTTTCGATTGAAAATTTTCTTCTTCTTTGGATTACCGGCTTGGCCTTTGAGTCTATCCAAAGCTTGTGTTCCACCACCTGCCGATCTATCCCAGGCATGTCTTTAGTAGACCATGCGAATACATCTCTGTTTTCCTGAAGGAAAGTCTTCAATTCTGACTTGAACTCCTCCAGCTGCTCAGATCCAATATGAGTTGTTTTCTTTTCATCCTCAGGATCTAGCTGGATTCGTTCCAATTTCTCTATTGGCTTAGGTCTCTGCATCTCTTCCTCATCCTGATCATCACATATCTCAATTGGTAATGCAATGGCCTTCTTTAGGCCCTCCTTGTCCTTCAAGTAAGCTATGTAACACTGTCGGGAGATTCTCTGATCAGAAGACACCTTACCATTCCCTTATCAGTGGGGAACTTGATCTTCATGTGCTTTGTTGAAACCACCGCTCCTTGCTTTGTTAAGGATGGTTTGCCAAGTATAACATTATACGCCGGAAGCTCTCGAACCACCAGGAAATTCACCCGACTAGTAGTTTCCTTAGGGAAGTTTCCTACTAAAAGGTCCAGTTGAACCGATCCTTCCACCATCGCAGATGATCCCGCAAATCCTCTTCGATCTTCAATTTCTGATAAGCTTTGTAAGATAGAAGATCTGCGGAAGAGCCGGTATCAACCAACACTTTGTGTACTTCCCGACGTCCGATCTCCACCTTGATGACTATGGCATCATCGTGAGGTGTGCAAATACCCCTTTCGTCCTCATCATCGAAGGTGATCGAACTTTCACCATCAACCTTTTCCGCTTCTGCACCTCTCCAGTTCCAACGAACTTAGACTTGGACTTTAGCTTGCGAAGTGACTCCGTTTCGGGTCCCCCAAAAATGATTAGGATAGGAGATTGGCTAGCTCCGACCACTTCCTTTCCCTTCTTTGACTTGGGAGGCTCGACCTGGCGCTCTCGGCTTCCCGAACGATCTCTCTTCTCGACCGCTATTCTTGGCTCTGGAGGTCATCCGTTAATGAAACTCGAGAGATGTCCTTGAAAAATCAATCTCTCAATGTCGGCCTTCAGGTGTCTGCAATCATTAGTGTAATGCCCATAATCTTTATGAAAACGACAATACCTTTTCATGTTGGGTTCTCCAAACTTGGACACGCCCTTGGGAGGCCATTTCAAGATATCCTGTCTCTTGATAATATTCAGGATCTCTGACCAAGAAGTATTCAATGCTGTGTACTCCCCATGATCGGGAGAACGCTGCCTCCACGCCGGATGAGGCCTTCGGGCCTGATCATTGTTGGGTTGCTTAGGCTTCTGTCTCTTTTCAGGAGCCTTCTATTCTTTAGTGGAAGCCTTTGTGTCCCCCTGACGTGCATCTAGAATCTTCATTACCTCTGGTTGCTTTTGACACCTTTGCACCAGTTCAGCATAAGTGGTTGGCATGTCTTGAAGTAATAACTCCAAGAGTCTCCGATTGGTGAGTCCAATGAACAAAGCGGTACCTGTTCATCCATATTCTCAATATCCATAGTAACTTTGTTGAATCTTTTTAGGTATTCCTGAATTGATTCATTCTTCCCTTGCTTGATAGTAAACAGAGTTTCCTCCGTCTTTTTTATCTGGATTCCACTCTGGAAACGACCAATGAATTTTCGCGCCAACTCCTCAAAATCGGCAATTTTTCCCGAAGGAAGATTTGAAAACCACTTCTATGTTGCACCGGTCAAAGATGAACCGAACACCCTGCAAAGTATTTCGTTTGAATTACTAGCCACAACCATAGTTTGCTGATAATAGCTGATATGGGTGACAAGATCTCCCGAACCATCGAATGAAGAGAAAGTTGGGAGCCGGAAATTGTGAGGAAACACAAATTTCCTCAGCAATTGCCTCAACAAAAGGGGTTTTCCTAATGACCGAATAAATGTCATCAGCCATTTTTCCTCGGGAGAACAATCCCAACCATTGATTAATATCTGCCAGCTCCTAGCTAATGTGGACCGAACGTCCGCCACTCGTCCGATAACTTTCTCAACCCAAACGCTTTGAGGTTGGCGAGTGAGTGCATACTCCCTTGCCCAACCTCGTTACTAATCCAGTTCGGCTTGATTGCGGTCAAGCATACCTTCCGGGTAGTTCTCCTATCCATCGCTCTCTACCTCGCTCTCGGGAATTCCCGCGCAGGTTCAGGCCATAATTTTGGCCACCTACCGGTTTCCTATCTCCATGCGGGGAATGCCCACGTAGCGCCGATACAATCTTTTCCGCTTCTCCTACACGCCTCTTGGCCTCCTAATGATCAAGAGCCTGTGGAGCCACCACCTGCCTGGCCAGCGTGCGAGCGTCCTGGTTCATCTCCAAGAATTGGAGCTGCATTTGATCCAACTGTTGTTGGAGAGGATTCAGAGGATGTAATTGATCATTACCCCCTTGTCCTCCATCTTCTCGTACTTCACGAGCTCAACTTCCTTCAAGGATATCCTCTGGATTGTTCCTGCCAGGAAGTTGAATGTCAGCATCTCGCTGAGCCACTGCAGCCGCTATTGCTGACCTGATAACCATGACTTTCTGAAGCGTTTCCCACAGATGACGCCAAATGATGCGTCCAAAATCTGCTCAGCCCTTAGATCACGTAAGAATGACCTGCAAAACAATCGTCAGATGTGGCCCGACCGTGGGGGTCGGGAGTCCACCTCCGATGGCTAAGTCAGTTGATGAACGGATCACAAAGGCTCTGACTAGATGCAGAGCAAAAGTATGAATATGATAATTGGGAATATGATTCAAATACCTTCTTCGTACGTTGGTGATGTCTTATATAGAGTTTACCTTTTAATCTCATTCGTTGAATTCGTACGTGCCTCCTTCTAGTGACCGTTCGATCTAGACGGTTAAACCCGTTAGTGGGGTAATGGATAACTTCACTTGATTGCACGATCATGATGTTACGATCATGGCCGTTATCCAAGCTGGCACGATCACCTATTCTACGAGTGTTGATAACCGTCATTTTGACCAGTTATTCATCCCAAGAATCTCGGACTCGTGCATGCTTGCTGATAGCCGATGTTTCTTCCTGAACACGCCATCTATGGACCCGGTTGATTCAAGCTTGAATTGGTCAGTTCGTCCCCGACCGGGGTCGAGGGTTGAACCACGGGTAGACCGGTTCAACGATATTTTCCCGTATCACATTTATAGATCGGAATTGGTTTCAGGATCTCATATGAAGAGTTTCTCCATATGGGTTTCCTAGATTTGATGAAAATCATTCAAAAACTGGCAGTGATGAGTTGTGTGCATCAATTGCAGACAAATGGACAAAAGCCCTAAAGTTGGAGGTCCTCTTCTTCTCTTTCTTTGACTCTTCCCATCTTGATCAGTGCTTCAAACGTAGAAGAGTAGACATTCCCAATGAATTGTCAAAAAATGTTGTTGCATATTGAGTTGCAAAAGAGGAAAATAGAAACTAGGAGAGAAAGACAAAGCCTTCCATAATAGAAGAAGAAAAGGGTGGAAGTCTTCGTTTAATCGGGTTCTTTGGGTGGATATTGGAACTGAATTTATTTCACTTAAAGACGGTGGTTTAATCTCAGCTATTTATTTAAAATAATACACGTGTCAAGTTGTGGTGGTACACTACTGTGTACAGTAGAGAGATATTCAAGTAGAGGACGTTTTCCCCTGAGCAAGCCCTGGAAAGTTTTGTTTTGGGAGAAAGATCTTATGCTATACACATCTCTCTACCATGCACAGTACTGTAGCACCAAAACACAACATGTGTTTTATTCTAAATAAATGGTTAAGATTAGAAGGGTTATGTTTAAGGGATAGAAACCCATTTTTATGACCTATTTTAACCAAAACCCACCGATTTCTAGAACCCGGTTCTTAAAATAAGAAACCTACGATTCTGTTTTTGAAACTCCAACTCGACCTTTGTCCCTTGTAGCTGAAAGCGATTGATCCAAACCCAAGTTAATGGGGTTTCCTCTTCTTCCATGATCGAAGGCAACTCTACATCCTTCAACATTCTCAATTGATAGTTTTCCTAAACCATTCATAATCTTCAAAGAACAAATTCAAAATCTTCTGAAACTAGGAAACTGGGTCTCTAAAATTTTGTGAGAAATTCGTAGAGACATAGCGGGTCTTGTCAGAAAAAGAACATACCAGTCTCATAATCTTTCAAGCAGAGAAGATAAAGAGAAATCTAAGAACTCATCATACACTTGTTCGACATCCTTCTGCTTGATCTTCATAGATAAACATCTCATCATCTTGACTACATGGTGTTTGATAGCCCCGCAAGCCAAGTTACCTACAAGACAACGTGGTTTGCTGGTGTAGCTGAGGAACCCCTCTGATGATCAAGTCAGTGAATGCTCATAGCTTTAAGAAGAAAACAAAGTTGCAGAGCTCTGAACACAAGTGCATAGTTCAAAGTGTGTGTACTTGGTAGTGCAAATGAACTAGGTTTATATAGAGGTTCAGACATTACCTTGGTCATACAATCGACCTTTGCAAGTGCTTCTTAATCATCATATATTAGGTGTTTCTCATAGTGAGTGATAGTAGAGTCCTTATTGGTCTTTGTCACCTACTCTGCCTCACTTGTTCAACTAGAAATCCCTTCCAAGGATTTGGGGGAGGCTGGTTATGGCTCTACATTGGCTGTTAGTATGTGTGTGCCGCACATATTCTGGTTCAACCACCTTCTGGTCTATCTAGTTTGGTTCCTTGTTTGGGCCGACCACATCACTAGTCCCCCATTTCCTAGGCCAGGACAACCCTGTGTCCAAGCCCAAGGACTAAAACTTAGTCGAGAAAATCAAAACTGATATTTCTTTGCTCATCCATTGCCTTTGCTCGTTTGTTGCCTCGAGCAACGCAAGGGATGCCATAATGGTGAACTGACCATTGTGCATGCCATTAGTTGAACGATTCTTAAACCCCGCTCTTTATGCACTATGTAGCCACGTTCTTCAACGTGTTGTCATGGCATTTAAAATTTGAAAGGACACTTGATCTTAACCATTCAGATCCGCCTCAGCCACACCGTGAGATGCACATGTAATAACCCCTATATTCCTAACCTAAAACCCCAATAATAAGTCTGAGTACTTGAAGTTCTAGCCAAAAGAAGCTATGGGCCATCAGGATTGAAGCCCGTGTTTCGGCCCTAGATCCCATGGATCTAGATGTAGTAGGTGAAGAACCTGCCTTATTGGGAACCCAAAAAAGATCCCGTTAGAACCCGGATGGATTGGGTACGTGGATATTTAGTGTGAAAAAGGTCAAGTTGGAAGATGTCCATGATCAAGGTAAGAGCCCTCCACATATTGGTTAAGATTGTAGCAAAGCTAGGGATCAAGAGTGCAAAATGCCCATGTACTGAAAAGTACTAGGGGTTGTTGCTTAAGGGGGTTGATTGGCCAAGCAACCACCACCCTTGGCGGTTGATTGGAAAATTCTGCAGAAAAGCCTGTTTTTGTCCCCAACACCCTATTTTAAGCCCTCCACGACCTAATTTCGTATTATTTTATTCCTAAAGGCGGCCGTGGACTGAGAAGAGTCAAAGAACACATGGTTGGTGGAAGAGATCCTCTTTTTGTAGATAATCTTTCAAGTTTTCTTTGACTTTCGGATCTTAAGTGAATGTAAGTTTAATCACTCTCTTAATCTATTAAATTTCATCCAATTCAAGGGTAGTTATTCTTATTTTAATCCTATTGTGGTGGTTTGGATTAATATATTTCTTTACCATTGATGATCTCGATTAGATCACGCCGGAAGGAATGGATTTTATATCCGATTTAATGGCGGATCTTATTGAAGAAGATGATGTAGATCTAGATCCTTCCTTCTATGATTTGTAGTTTGAGTGGCTTCTTTGGTGTTCTAAGGATGTGATTTAGACTTATATTGACCCAAATATAGATCAAGGATGGGTGATCAAGAGTATGAAAATTTCAAACTTGGAATTATGCTCAAGACTGGAGTTGTTGTGTCACATCCCCTCAACTTGTACTCTAATTGCAATACCTAGAGGTGTGATTCATAGCCCCGAAGATCAAGTCCCAACAATCATCCTCACACATAGCACACTAGTATAATCATGAGCAAGAAATAATCATTGTATTAATGTAATTAAAAAATAAACAAAGAATGGATCTTAGACTGATATCAAATCAATATCAGAGTGCAGAAAATGGCGCCAAGTAATCAGAGTAAAAGAGTATGCGGAAATAAACTCTAATAGTTAAATGTGGAAGAATAATCAACTAGGCTGCGTTTGTTTGCAAAGTTGGGGTGGGAAAAAAAATGTGGGTCCCATGTGTAGTGGGGTGAGGGAGAAGAAAAGGAAAGGGTTTTGTGGAAAAGTGGTGGGTCCCACTTTTTACTTTTCCCAACTTTCCAACAAAGTCCCACCAAATATGTGGGGTTTTAAAATGGCTTGGGGTGGGAAAGTTGGGCTGCCACATTAGTAGACAAGTTTCCTTGAATCAAGGAAACTTGTCTCTCACTTTCCCACCCCAAGCAACCAAACAATCTACCATTTTGGAATTTAAAGGAAAAGTAAGAAATCTACACTATTTTCAAGAATTTTCCCACCCCATTTTTATTCCAGCAAACAAACGCAGCCCTAAAGTATTAGCACCGAAGAATTAAAGAAGACTACAAATCATTCCAAGTACTATTCATAGTAAGTCTCTTTATCAAAAAGGTAATGTCTAAACTTAAAGACCTTCGTATCTAATACTGGGTACTCTAGCTCCAGAATCAGACTAATCTTAGTATGCATAGTCGTCACATGGACATTCTTCATTATTGTAACAACCCCCGTATTTCTAACACGGGATCCGTATCGCAGGTCCGAGAACCCGAAGGTCTAGCTGGGTAAATTTGTGGAGTGTTCGGATAGAAGTCTATGATCCATACCCTGAACCCATGGATCTTATTTCTCTTGTTGAAGAGCCTGCCTTGCTTGGTAGTTGGACCTCTAGAAGGCAAGTGATGTCTGGAGATGTCCCTTGGCTATGATTTAAGTAGAAGTCTATGATCCAAACCCTAAACCCATATGTTCATTAGGGTTAGGTTGTACTTGGACTTCAACCCCCTGAGCAAAGCACCCTTGTATAGCAATATACTAGGGGGCGGTTGATTGGACCAAGTGACCGCCTGGTCCTGGTTGCGGGGTTTTGCCCTATTTTGCCCCCATACTTCTATAAATAGCAACCCTCGTCTATTTTACAAATATTATATTTGAGATTGTTTTTTTTGGTGGTTAGGCAGCAGTGGAGACGTGCTGGAAGGTGATCTCAAGTGCTGTTAGTGTCCTGGAAGCTCTCTTGTCTTTTCTAGTTGATTTGGTTGAGGTAAGTGATCCCTTATTCACTCATACTCTACCCTTGGCTATGATTTAAGTAGATTTGTTTCCCTCTTTGGTTGTTCATGATCCTCTCATTACAGTACTACCTTTTTAATGATCTTGATGAGATCAGGTCCGAAAACGAAACCCTGCTTTCGTGAAAAGGACTGATCTAATCAAGGGGATGGAGGATCTGGGTAACCAAATTGGTGTCAATTGTTAGGTTTCGTATTACCCTTGGTTGTGGGAATGTTAGATTTGAAATTCGAACTATGATCATCCAAAAATTGGATTGAAATCGAATGATCAGAAGCCTGAGTTTTGGATTGAAACTCACTGTTTTTGGGGCGGTCACAAGTGGTGGTCGCTCAGCCTAAGCGATCAGCCCAAGTGATTGGCTGGTTTCCAGTGAGCAAGTAACTTTTGGATTTTGTCCGATTTGATTCATTGGACTTACATATTATTGTAACCCTATTTATAGGTGTCCTTCGTTTCGAATAAAAGTCTTATAATTATTTATGGTTTACAATCTAGAGGATTTCTACTTATTTACAGTAAGGACATACAACCTCATCTTTATGAAATGACTTGAACATGCTAGTCCAGTATCTTTCAATACTGTACTTTCATTTTATATACTGTTGTAACCTTGTATAGTATGCTGATCTTATTATATGCTTGACGTTTGTATTTTTTTTTGTATATACTTTATCAGGTATGATGATGATGTTGGTTTGTGGTTCTGATAGAAAGGGTATTCCATTGGGATATCTTAGCTTGAGATATCAGAGGGCTGTGGTATGGGACACATGCTCACTGATGTCTCCAGCACTATCATAATTACTGGATAACATACCTAGGTAGAGTCTAGAGTTGCATGGCCAGGTACCCCACATATTACTACCCTTTCGATAGGGGAATTGAAGCCGGATGACCCGTGATGATGGTGATGTGACTCTGTTTCATCCTATAACGGTAACCAGTCCGTGCGGAAACTCAGTGGTCCATTGTTGGTCATACAATGGTAGGGTTGCATGTGTTAAGGTTGGGCTAATGGACGTCCAAGGAACGGACCGGGTGTCGTGAGGAGTCATGAGAGCATTCTGCCCCAACAATAGCAGAGAATGTCAAGGCACTCTACTATCTAGCCACTCATCTCTCCCTGCCCCTGCTCGAACTAGTCCATCTGGGTGAACAGACCCCTAGCCCAAGGTGGTGCGACCTTTGAAGTATCTTGAGTCCCGGATGTACCCCCTGTCTCGAACTGAGATGGAGGTGGTGAATCTGCATGATCAGCATCATTAGCCTCTACATCCATGTCCTCCGGCTAGGCTGGCATCTCTGGTGAATTTGGTTCGCCCAGTAAGTGCATCTGAGCGACCGATCTGTAACCGATCATACCG
Source organism: Hakea prostrata (assembly GCF_041222555.1). Classification (NCBI taxonomy): domain Eukaryota; kingdom Viridiplantae; phylum Streptophyta; class Magnoliopsida; order Proteales; family Proteaceae; genus Hakea; species Hakea prostrata. Next base: position 27,690,746 of record NC_142610.1, read on the forward strand.
CCGTGACCGATCGGAATAGCCTTCTCTCCCTAGAAGTCAACCCTGAAGTGCTCGAAGACCCGAGTCAATAGTCTCTCATATCCAAGGTTTGCTCCCCAGATGTGTCACTCGATAGATCATGGCATTTTGAATGATGTATGCCAAGTCTATCTGATAGCGGGTGTACACTGAGAAAGTCATCAGGGCCTGCATGAGGGAAATCTCACTCTGATGTCCTACCTTAGGTAGCAAGTTCCGTGCAATGATCCGTGAGATGATCTGGCATGAGGGAAGCAGCTCAGTCACCGACTCTACCCCGCTGCACTCCCCTATGCAAATGCCTGAGTAGATGAGAGCTCTCTCCTTCTAGTAAATGACATCAACAGACTCTGCCCCCGGCTTGAACCATCTCCTGTCGCTGTGGACGTATGGAACACTGAGGATGTGAGCTAGCTCCTCGGTGGTGAAGCGTATGTCTGTAGTCTTCACCTGACTTACTATGACGAGCCTAATATCATGATCTCCCACTGGCTCTCTATGGAAGGTTAGGTTGCTGTAGAATAGCCTGACTAGTTTTGGATAAGTGGACTCGTTCAAGAATAGTGTACCTCTCCAACCCACTGCTGCGAACCTGTCCTCAATCTAGAACTGCTCTAGCTCTAAAGTCACCACCGATTGTCCTAGCTCTATCTGGCGATGACTGAAGTGGCCAAAGTGCAACTCCTGTGCCTTTGGAGACCTAAAATAGTCTGGATGGACTGGGTCATGTGCATCACCCTGACCACGACCTCGGCCGCGAATGGGTACTCTCCTACCTCCGCGAGCAACCATCTAGTGTAAAAAATCTATTTTTGGGTGAAAAAGAAAGAGAAATGAGAGTTAGGATATGTCTAGGAATTACCTGCAAGTGTAAAAATGCATAGTGAACAGTAGATCTATGCCTAGACATGTTTTAGGTAATAAAAGGATTGTTTTGCACCAAAGAAAACCTAGAAATAAAAGCATATTGTAGTTTCTCACATGCAAACCATAGAAATGAAGGGATTTGTGAGAAGATTACCTGTGTAGCATGTAAAGATCGCGTGGGGAGTAGATCCGAAGCCAACGGAGTCTCCAAAATGAGTTCTTTACCCCAAGAATGGAATCCCCATAGCCCAAATACTGTTTTGAGAAGTGTAGAAGTGAAAATGAGACCCAAAATCGTATTTAGGCTCATTTCTGTCACGAGACTTCGGGTGGTTGCTTGTGGCGGTCGATTGACCCAAGTGACCGGCTTGAGCGATCGGCCCAGTTGCTGTTGCCTAGATTTATGGATTTTGGCCCTGTTTTGATTCTTTTGGACTTTGTGCTTAATGTTGCCTCTGTTTATGGGTGAAAGCCTTGTTGTGGTGCATGTTTGGTTTAAAGAATCTTTTTCGGACTTGATCTTACAGTGTTGCTAATTTTTGGAATTCCTTTCACATAATGGTTCAGTTAAGGAATTGCGTTGTAGTTAATGGTCAAGAAGGTGAAGTTGGTGGCGATGATCAGGCTCGTGTTGAGATTCCTATCGGAAGCACGGAATTGAAGTTCCGAGAACTGAAATTCCTCCTCCTGTGGAAACCCTCCTCCTCCAGATCCACCTCAAGTAGTCTCTATACAGGATGTGATGAACATTCTGGGAAACATGTTGCATCAACAGCAGAATCAATTCACTACTATGATGCAAGGTTTCGTGATTACTCAGCAGAATGCCCAAGCAGCTCTTAATCCTCTTGGAGCTGGTAATTCTGTTGGTGCTTTTGTGGACAGTTTTCCTCTGGTCCTTATGCTAGATTGATGGAGCATTTCTTGAAGCTCCAGATCCCTGCTTTCACTGGTATTTCGTCGAATACATTATTTTCTAATAAGTGGATCGGAGAGATAGAAAAAGCTTTTCGCAACCTCCGTTGCAATGAAACTTAGAAGATTTTGTGTGCAGAACAGAGACTGCATCATGAAGCTGATGCGTGGTGGAATGTGACAAGACCTATTTTGGAAGCTTCGCATCCGGTTCTTACTTGGGAAATTTTCAAGGAAGCCTTTTGCAAGAATTACTTTCCTAAGTCTATGAGAGATACTAAGGAAACTGAGTTTATGGAACTCACACAGGGACCTAGTACTATTTTGGAGTACTAGAAGAAGTTTGAAGAGTTGTTCTTCTTTGCCCCTACAACGTCTAAAGGTGATCATGAAAAGGCAAAGAAATTCTTCAAAGGTTTGAGGCCGTCTTTGAAGACCTATCTGGTGATTCATCCGATTGTGGACTATGTTGAGATGGTTCAGAATGCGAAGAAAGTGGAGGATAATGAGAGAGAATTATTAGCTCCAGCATTCTGTTGTAAACTGGAACCATTTGGTGGACCGTAAGCAAAGATTCTCTAGGCTTGTTCCTTATTCTGCACTTCATTTCAGCCTAGAGGTGCTAGTCCCAGCTTTAGCTCTACCTCGAGCTATGGTTCTAGCAGTGGACCGATGCGTTCTGTTGCAGGTAGTCATGGTACTGGACTGATCTATACTAACCCCCGTCTAGTGGTGAATAACCAGAGACCTACATTTCCTTCTTCAGCAGCTCCTGTTGGTAGTAGGGATTTGACTTGCTTTAATTGTGGGAAAGCGGGTCATTATTCCTATAACTGCACTCAGAAGCCGAATCCTCAAATGTCAGCTTTGAAGTCTACCTCAAATGTTCCTTCTGGGAAAGTGTTCAGTGTTACCGGTGTAGAATCAGAGACAGATCACAATGTGGTGACAGGTATTATTCCAATATCATCTACCTCTGCTTTTGTATTATTTGATACTAGTGCATCTCATTCATTCATTGCATCTTCATTTATGAGTCATATTCCTGTTACACTTGCAAAGTTGGAAAGAAGACTAGTTATTGGTAGTCCTACCAGATCTATTGTTAGATTAGATGAAGTGGTTGAGTCTTGTCCAGTTGATATTGCTGGTAGAATTTTGGAAGCCCGGTTGCTCAAGTTGGATATGTCTGATTTTGATGTGATACTTGGAATGGATTGGTTGTCTAAGTATGGCGCAGTTATCCTTTGCTCTAAAAGGAAGGTATTGTTTCATCCTAAGGATGATAGTCCGTTTGAGTATCAAGGTAATCAAGGGAAGTTGAGCAAGAAGATTGTGGCTGCGACTGTGAAAGTCAGGCAATGGACCAAAGATGTTGGACTTCTTTCCTCTTCGGTGGATGTTTCGGAAAGTGTGAAGCAATTGTTTGATATCGATGTTGTCAGGGATTTTCCTGATGTTTTCCCTGATGATTTGTCTAGTTTTCTCCCAAAGAAGGAGTTAGAGTTTTCAATCGATCTAATTCCTGGAGCAGCCCCTATTTCGAAAGCTCCGTATCGGATGGCTCCGACTAAGTTGAAAGAACTTCAAACCCAGTTGAATGATTTGACAAGCAAAGGGTTTATCCAACCTATTGTTTTGCCTTGGGGAGCCCCGATGTTGATCGTAAAGAAGAAGGACAGTAGTATGCGAATGTGCATAGACTATCGGGAATTGAACAAGTTGACGATCAACAATAAATATCCTCTTCCTAGGATTGATGACTTGTTTGATTAGTTGAAAGGTGCTGCTATTTTCTCAAAGATCGATCTGAGATCTAGGTATCATCAGTTGAGAGTAAAGTCCAGTGATGTCTGCAGGACTGCATTTAGGACTAGATATGGGCATTACGAATTTCGAGTCATGCCTTTTGGTCTTACTAATGCACCGGCAACATTCATGGATTTGATGAACCGAGTCTTTCAAAATGTCTTGCACAAGTTTATCATTGTATTCATTGATGACATTCTGATTTATTCAAAGAGCGAGGAAGAACATGTTGAGCACTTGAGTTTTGCCTTACAACGTTTGAGAGAGAAGAAGCTGTTTGCCAAGTTCAGCAAATGTGACTTTTGGTTACCTAAAGTTATTTTCTTAGGTCACATTGTTTCTACTAACGGTATTAAGGTTGACCCTCCAAAGGTTCAAGCTGTAGCCGATTGGGACCGACCTAAGTCAGTCATCGAGATTTGAAGTTTTCTTGGTATGGCTGGATATTATAGGCGCTTCATTGAGAATTTCTCTAGACTATCAGCCCCTATGACAAAGCTTACTAGGAAAGGAATCAAGTTTGAGTGAAACGAAGCCTGTGAAGAGAGTTTTCAAGAACTCAAGAAGAGGTTGACTAACGCTCCGGTGTTGATGATACCAGATGACTCTGGAGGTTTGACAGTGTATACCGATGCCTCTAAAGTTGGTTTGGGTTGTGTTTTAATGCAGCATGGGAAGGTTGTAGCTTATGCTTCTAGGCAGTTAAAGAACTATGAGCATAACTATCCTACTCATGACTATGGTTTTTTCTCTGAAGATCTGGCGTCACTATCTAGTGAAAAGATATCTATTTTCACTAACCACAGGAGTCTCAAGTATTTCTTTACTCAAAAGGAGTTGAATATGAGACAGAGAAGATGGCTAGAACTGGTGAAGGACTACGATTGTTATATTCAGTATCATCTAGGAGAAGCAAATGCGGTTGCTGATGCTTTGAGTAGAAAGAGCAATCGAGAAAGTGTAGATCTGACTCAGTAAGCCCTTATTGTTCTCTATTGTCAAATTTGGACTTGAGATTGTGTCAGAAGATTCTGATGCTATTTTGGCAGCTGTGTCAGTTCGACCAAGTTTGAGAGACCGAATTGTTGCTATGCAGTCGACTGATTTGGAATTGAAGAAGAAGATTGACCTGATCACCTCAAAGATTAAGGAAGTGGAAGATTTCTCCCTAGCCTTTGATGGTACTCTTTTTTTTAGAAATAGAGTTTGTGTTCTTGTTGTGGAAGACCCCAGAAATGAAATCTTGATTGATGCCCATCAATCCATCTTTACTATTCATCTCGGAAGTATAAAGATGTACCAGGATATGAAAGGGTGTTTTTGGTGATCTAGCATGAAGAATGATGTGGAAGACTTCATTGCTAAGTGTGGAACTTGTCAACGTGTGAATGCTGTTCGGCAGCCTTCGTCTGGCCTTCTGCATCCTCTTCCCGTGCCTAGTTGGAAGTGGGAAGACATTGCTATGGATTTTGTTGCAGGTCTACCCCGAATTAGTAAAGGGAATGACTTAGTGTGGGTGGTAGTGGACCAACTAACCAAATCGGCTCATTTTATTCTGATGAAGATCACCTATACCATGGATAAGTTGGCCCGACTCTATGTTGATAATGTGGTGAGACTATATGGAATTCCTGTTAGTATTGTGTAGGATAGAGATCCGAGGTTCACCTTGCGTTTTTGGAATAGTCTGCAGGAAGCCCTGGGTACTCAGCTGAATTTGAGTACTGCTCATCATCCTCAAACCGATGGACAATCGGAAAGGACCATACAAATTATGGAAGATATGCTTCGGGCGTGCGTCATTGATATTAGTGGTAACTGGGATGACCACCTAGCCTTGGTGGAATTTTCTTAGAATAACAATTATCAGTCTTCTATAGGAATGGCCCCGTTTAAAGCTTTGTATGGAAAGACTTGCAGAACTCCTCTGTATTGGGATGAAGTTGGGGAAAGACGTGTTCTTAGCCCTGACCTAATTGAAACCACTGGTACTATGGTGGATATGATTAGAGAGAGGTTCAAAACTACCTAGTCTCGACAGAAGTCTTATGCAGATAAAAGAAGATCAGATCTTGAGTTTCAAGTTGGTGAGCGTGCATTCTTGAAAGTTTTGCCGATGAAGGGAGTCATGTGTTTCAATATCAAAGGAAAGCTCAGCCCTAGGTATATTGGTCCCTTTGACATTATTGAGAAGGTTGGACCAGTAGCTTATTGGTTGGCTCTATCTCCGTCTCTTGCTGGTGTGCATGATGTTTTCCATGTATCCATTCTAAGGCAATGCTTAGCAAGCGCAGAGTAGTTGCTCCAACATGAACCGGAAGGTTTGAGTGCAGATTTGACATATGATGAAGAACAGGTTGAGATTTTGGACCGGAAGGATAAGTAGTTGAGGAATCGGTTTATACCTTTGGTGAAGATCAGATGGAAGAATCATTCATTTGAGGAAGCATTTTGGGAAAAAGAAGATAAGATGCGGACCAAGTTCCCTCATCTTTTTCGGACTATCAGGTACGTTGTAATTTCGGGGACGAAATTTCTTTTAAGGAGGGAGGGATGTAACAACCCCTGTATTTCTAACCCGGGATCCGTATTGCAAGTCCGAGAACCCGAAGGTCTAGCCAGGTAAATTTGTGGAGTGTCCGGATAGAAGTCTATGATCCATACCCTGAACCTATGGATCTGGATTATCTTTTTGAAGAGCCTGCCTTGCTCGGTAGTTGGACCTCTAGAAGGCAAGTGATGTCTGGAGATGTCTGAAATGAAGGTAAAACCTCCCCCATATGTTCATTAGGGTTAGGTTGTACTTGGACTTCAACCCTCTAAGCAAAACACCCTTGTATAGCAATATACTAGGGGGCGGTTGATTGGACCAAGCGACCACCCCAAGCAATTGCCTGGTCCTGGTTGCGGGGTTTTGCCTTATTTTGCCCCTAGACTTCTATAAATAGTAACCCTCGTCTATTTTACGAATATTATATTCGGGATTGCTGTTTATGGTGGTTAGGTGGCAGTGGAGACGTGCTAGAAGGTGATTTGAAGTGCTGCTAGTGTCTTGGAAGCTCTCTTGTTTTTTCTAGCTGATTTAGTTGAGGTAAGTGATCCCCTGTTCACTCATACTCTACCCTTGGCTATGATTTAAGTAGATTTTTTCCCCTCTTTGGTTGTTCATGATCCTCTCATTACAGTACTTACCTTTTTAATGATCTTGATGAGATCAGGTCCGAAAACAAAACCTTGCTTTCGTGAAAAGAACTGATCTAATCAAGGGGACGATTCTGGGTAACCAAATTGGTGTCAATTGTTAGGTTTCGCATTACCCTTGGTTGTGGGAGTGTTAGATTTGAAATTCGGACTATGATCATCCAAAAATTGGATTGAAATCGGATGATTAGATGCCTGAGTTTCGGATTGAAACTCACTATTTTTTGGGCGGTCACAAGTGGCGGTCACTCAGCCTAAGCGATCAGCCAAAGCGACCGGCTAGTTTCCAATGAGCAAGTAACTTTTGGATTTTGTCTGATTTGATTCATTCGACTTACATATTATTGTAACCCTATTTATAGGTGTCCTCTGTTTCCAATAAAAGTCTTATAATTATTTATGGTTTACAATCTGGAGGATTTCTACTTATTTATAGGTAAGGACATACAACCTCATCTTTATGAAATGACTTGAACATGCTAGTCTAGTGTCTTTCAATACTGTACTTTCATTTTATATACTGCTGTAACCTTGTATAGCATGTTGATCTTATTATATGCTTGTTGTTTGTATTGTCTTTGTATATACTTTATCAATTATGCATGTGGTATGATGATGATGTTGGTTTGTGGTTCTGATGGAAAGGGTATTCTATTAGGATATCTTAGCTTGAGATATCAGAGGGCTGTCGTATGGGACACATGTTCACTGATGTCTCCAGCATTGTCATAACTACTGGATAACATACCTAGGTAGAGTCTAGAGTTACATGGCTAGTTACCCCACATATTACTACCCTTTCAATGGGGAATTGAAGCCGGATGACCCATGACGATGGTGATGTGACTCTATTTCATCCTACAGCTGTAAACTCAATGGTCCACTGTTGGTCATACAATAATAGGGTTGCATATGTTAGGGTTGGACTCATGGATGTCCAAGGAATGGACCGGGTGTCGTGAGGAGTCATGAGAGCATTCCGCCCCAACAATATGTGGATGACCATAGGGTTATGGAATGGAGTCCAATAACGGTAGCCAGTCCGTGAGGGTTCTCATTCCTAGGTTGCAAAGGATACTGAACTGAGTTGGTTGGTGCCATAGGGGATGTATCTGGACTTCATGTAGTATGTTACCATTATGACTTGCATTGGATTAGAAACCCTGACATGTGCCAGTACTCATGCCAATGGTCGTGGTGAGTGAGTGTTGACTTAACCCCAGCCATGGTTTGAGAGCCAGGTGTGGACTTACCATTTTACCTAGGATCCCTACAGAAGTAGCCAGTCCTTGCTGGATCAGAGTGACTAGACCCACCTATATCTTAAAGCATGTCAACTGTTAGAGACTTGCACAGTTGGATCTAATAGCATTTATACTTTTCACTTCATGCATATCATTTATTCATTACTGATGATGTTGACATATGGATGAGAACTATTGTTGTTCTTACTAAGTTCACCAGAACTCATTCCTTTATTTGTCTATGTTATATTAACATGTACAGATGGAGGATATATGCCGGAAGATGGATTGGTTTTCCATGAAGGAGCCTTCTCGTATGAAGAAGATGTGGCACTGGCAATGGGAAATGGAGATAGCCTGTGTAGGAGCTCCTGTGAGTGCATGGAATGCGCTTATAACACCCATTGATGGGCAGAGGAGACAGGTTGCTAGGCAGTTTGCCCATCGTATGGAGAAGAACTGGAGAACCCCTTTTGTTGAAATACATGAAAAGCATTATCTAGCTTTAGAGAAAGAAACAGGAAAGAAAATCATTTATTTCTTTTTATTGCTTCTGCTGAACTCATATTCTTTTTGATCATTTATTTCTTTCCTTGATTACTTTATTGGAGTATCTGGACTCCTATAATCCTTTTATTTAATTATTGAACTTATTCTTGCTCACGATTATCTTTACTTGCATTTATTATTATTGATGGACAAAAACTGTGGATCCTGTGACGGATCACTCCCATGGGTTGTCGGGCGGGTAACCGAGACCGGCGGTTGGGGTGTGACAATTATAATGTTCATGATTGCCAATACTCTGTATACCATACGGATCACTCGACGTGTTCTCATACTCTGGATCTCGACGTCATCGACACCTGCAACAAAGTCTAAAACAAACATTATCCCCGAAGGGTGAGCTCAAAAGAACTCAGCAAGTAGTTAAAATACAAATAACATTTACATTCAATATTCAAGAACAAAGCATGATGCAATATGATATGAGACAATGTGTAAGTATGCATCTAACTCTAATATATGCTAGTCTTTAATGGCGGACAAGCATTAAGATAAAACATCATACTCCTTTGGGCAATCACAGTCACTCTCCCTCATGGCTTTTAAGCACGTCTTTTGGGTACTCCACGGTAGTTGGGGTTAAGGCATCCATCTCTGACTATCACCATGGCTGGGGTTTAGGTCACCACTCTCTCACTCCACTATTGGTACGAGTAATGGGCGTGTTACGGTTATACCTAGCCTAATGCAAGTCATCTATTGAGTCATATCAAACTTAGGGTTGGATACTTCCCTTCCTTGCCTCTCACAATTCGTTCCAATACCTTTCCCTTTAGAGTCATCGTATCCTATGGCTCCAACCAACTCGGACTATGGACTCTTAACCCTATTGGTCATCCACATATAATAAACGGGAAGCTCTCATGTCCTCTCACTAGTTGTCTACTGGTCTTGAAGGCCCATGAGCCCAAGCTTGTTTTAATGCGACCCTACCAATGAATGACCCCCATAATGTGATTGTGTCCTCTCATGGGTTGGATATTGGTCTTGAGCTCCCACAATCCCCATTACTACCACGGGTCACTCGGCCTTAATACCCACGCCGATATGGTGAGATATAATGAGTTTCTAACCAAACACTTCTAGACAAATCCTAGGTATGACATCTAGTAATCATGGAAAGCGCCAAGATGTATCATAGGAAAGTGTCCCATACCACCTCCATTTATGTCCCGAGACAAAAACATCCAATTGGCATTCCCCATTCCCCATTCCACAATCACAACCTAATCAATCACATTACAATATGATTCCAAATATAACATCATATCATAATCCACTCACATTCTTACAATCGTGTACAACATCATAACGAATAACATTCTGAAATTATAGTAATAAGATCATGCATTCAAGTTCCATTACAATTAAGAAAGTAACTTGTGCTATTTGTAGGTGAATGTCCTCACCTTGTTGTCGTCTTGAAACGTTCGAAGAGTAGATTAAAAGGTAGGTTCAAACTTGCAAAAGAAGCCCTAATAATACGATAATTTAATGTAGGAAAAAACCCTAAAGGTTTGAAGATGAAAAGAGGGCAAAACAAGGCAATTTGCTGTCTTAGTACCCTTTGGTCGCCTGAGGCTTCCAAGCCAATCAACCAACAACCAAGGCTACTGTTGATAAGCATGCATTTACCATTATTTATTTGATTTAATTCCCCATAATTATTTAATTAAAGAGAGCTAATTGAGTATTTTTGTGTATTTTTTAGGAATAAGGAGATTTTGGTTATTAGAGATAATATGGAGTAAAGTTGGCAAATATTTTAGATATTGGTGGATTTTAAATCATGGCATTCAATCTTGCTGCCCAAGAAATCATGAAAAGTGAGATCTTAGCCAAATTGGAAACAGATGGAGGTCTAAGGAACAAAATTGGTAATAAATATGGAAATTGGGTATACAGACCTACCTTCAGTATTTTGGGCATATCTCTCTCGTATGAGCTTGGAGTGCGGTGATTCAAGATGATATGGAACGATATTGAAAGTATCTACAACTTTCTAGTTTTGAGTTTTTCCAAAATCCGAACGAATAAATATCAAATCGACGGGTAAAGAGAGGGGATTCATTGTGTGCAGGAGACATAAAAGAGAAGCCAGCCACAGAGAAGAAAAGAAGACGGCGAATGTGACTCTCATCTCTCATTGCTGAAGAAGAATATCACAACTCTCTCTCTCTCTCTCTCTCTCTCTCTCTCTCTCTCTCTCTCTCTCTCTCTCCCCTATGTTTTATCTTTATTTTTCTTATGAACTTTGTGATAATGAGTAACTAGTTCCTTTTCTTTGGGATGTAGATGAACCATGCTTATTTCATTAATTTGATTGTTCTATATATATTTTCTGGTTGATTGTGTTTGAGTTTGGCCAAAGATGTTCTATAGCTCAGCAAACTAAGCGTACCAAGCTTCCACGAAGGACAATAGTCTTGCGAAGATAGGGCATATCTAGGAAGATCATCCCTAGTTATATTGGTTAGGGAAAAGCATTGGGGATTCAAAATCCAAAAGATTTTCACATATTCATAGTTAACGGTTTTGAATTAATTAGTCGATTTAGTTTTGTTGAATTCAATCTTAGTGACTTGGCCTTTAGTCCCCCATAGTTCGACCCCGTACTTTCTGCTTGCTAGATTAGTATAGGATTTTATTTTTGATTGGTTAGAGACACGATCAAATTTTGGCGCCGTTGCCGGGGAACCAAAGCACGGTTGCTAGGATTGATTTTTGTCAATTAGGCATATTTTTAGAGTAATTTTAGTGTTTTTAATTTTTAATATTTTTTTCTTATTTAACTAATCTCTTTTTCTTTTGTTTTATAGGTAACTGCAATAGTAGCGATTCGATAATTAGTTTAGGTTTTATCTTTTATTTCTTAGATATAATTGTATTTAGGACTTTTCAATTGTAATATTTGCATTAGATTGGGTTGTTTAGGTTAATTTTTAAAAAATCCCCATCCCTCAGATCGCACATGTGTAACTTTTGTTCGAAATATCATGTGGATTGCGCTTTAGGCAAGTCCTAAACTCTCTCTTTTGTTGTAGTAATTTTCTTTTAATTTTATTTATTTAGCTTGTTTTCTGTGTGTATGCATGGTCGTCAATCCCTAAACCCTGAGTTGACTCCACTTGACTTACAGTTAGAATAGACTTTGGCCAACCTTAGAAGGCAAAGAACCATGGCAAACTACGAGCCTCCAATGAGGCCCTTGAGTGAGCATTTCATTCCTACGATATATACTCCGGTTTCTTGTATTAAGTTGCCCGACATAGAGGCGACTCAATATGAGATCAAATCTAGTGTGATTCAAATGCTACCATCTTTTTATGGACTTGCCAATGAAGAGCCATATAAGCACTTAGATGAGTTTTAGAGGTGTCCTCCACAGTTAAAATTCAAAACCTCTCAGTTGATGCTTTAAGGTTACTTCTTTTCCCATTCTCCCTTAAAGATAAAGCTAAGCATTGGCTTCATTTTTTGGACAATGTTAAAATTTCTACTTGGGCAGAAATGCAATAGGAGTTCCTTAAAAAGTTCTTCCCCATTGGCCGTACTAATAGCATTAGGAGAGAGATAATGAGTTTCTCCCAACAAGAAGGAGAACAATTTCATGAGGCCTGGGAAAGACTAAAAGAATTACTTAGAAAGTGCCTCCACCATGCTATTCCTAAATGGCAATTGGTTCAATGCTTTTATGATGGCCTTAGAGACCGATATAGGCAAATGGTTGATTCTTCTTGTGGTGGGACTTTCATGCACAAGAATGAGAATGAAGCATGGGAACCTTTTGAGACCCTTAGTGAAAACTCCGAACACCATGCTTCAGCAACTAGGACTGAGATTCCATCCATTGGGCAACCAAAGAAGAGTGGTCTCTATGAGATCAATCCTACCATTAAGATGAGCACCAAGGTTGACTTGCTAGCAAAGAAATTGGACCATCTCTTGTCATTAGGACAACAAACCCCATCTCCACTTCCTACAAGTTTCTCTCCACCAAATCAAATTGAAGCATGTGTTTTATGTTCTAGCCTATCCCATCATGTCACTAATTGCTGTTTGGCTACACAATACCTTGAGTTTGTTAAGGAGCATGCCCCTTTGGCCCAAGGAGTCTCTAAATTGGGCAATGACCCATATTCCAATACCTACAACCCAGGATGGCGAAACCACCCCAATTTTTCATGGCGAAACTCAATGCCCAATCCTTCTAATAAATACCTTATAGGCCACCTCCATTAAATCTGCACCAAAATGCCTATAGGAATGTGCAACCATCATCTCCACAACCCTCACATAATTCATCATTTGAGGATAAGGTACTAAAAGCACTTAGTGGATTAGAGCAAAACCTCAATTGTTGCATTCCCATTCTTAGTCCATTAACAAAATGGAAACCCAACTTGGTCAACTAGCTGATGCCATCAGTAGGAGGGAGGTTGGTCAGTTACCAAGTCAACCAATAGGTAACCCTAATCATCAAATTGGGTTTATGAAAGAACAAGTCCAAGCAGTCTCTATTGTGACACGCAGTGGGAAGGAATATTATGCACCTTTGCCTACTCCTAAGCCATTGCCCATTGATCTTGAGAGTCGAGAAGAGGTTGATTTGACCCATGAGACTGGCAATGATGCACACAAGCCTAGTAAAGAAACGCCACCTGTGAGTATTTCCCATCAATTTCCTTGTAAGGGGTTGCACATTCTGATTGTAGAGGGTCCTACTCCTAAATCTTACACTCCCAAAGCCCCCTTCCCTGAAGCTCTTGAGTCCTCAATTCCAGATTCTAGAAAGAATGCTAAGATGCAAGAGATGATTGATTTATTCCAACAAGTTCGTATCAATCTCCCACTATTAGATGCTATCAAGCAAATCCCAGCTTATGCTAAGTTTCTAAAATATTTATGCACCCAAAAGCGTAAGTTGAGAACTCAAACTCTTAAAACTGTGCACCTAATTGAACAAGTAAGCTCGGTAATTTCTAGCCAACTGCCCCCTAAACTTAAAGATCCAGGTACACCTTTAATTTCAAGTGTCATTGGAGATTTATCTATAAGTAAATCATTGCTTGATTTGGGAGCTAGTGTGAATATTTTACCTGGTTAAGTTTATCATAGGTTTGGTTTAGGAGATTTGAAATTCACTGATGTGATTCTACAATTGGCAGACCGCTCAATCAAACGATCCCGTGGGCTACTTGAAAACGTTTTGGTAACTGTTGAGGATCTATATTTTCCTGTTGATTTTTTATCCTAGATATGGACAATACAACTACCAATAAGTTACCACCAGTCATTCTTGGACGACCCTTCTTAGCCACTGCGAATGCTTGCATCAATTGTAGATCGGGTGTCATGGACATATCATTTGGCAATAAGAAACTTAGAGTCAACATCTTCAATGCATCCTTAAGCTCAAATAGGAATGAAGAGTGCTTTGCGATTAACTTTATTGATGAGGTAGTGGCTGATTATACTCCAAACATGTTTATTGATGATCCCCTGCAGTATTACTTGCCATTTGGGGAATCTAACCTAAATATTGAGGAAGTCAACAAATTGTTGGACTCTTCCACTTCTTTGGAGTAGTCACCATTCACATTTAGATTTGAGCCTCCACCTCCATTGGCTGCATCTCACTGAGTCTGGCTGAAGACTCTAAACTTAGCGCTTTATGGGAGGCAACCCATTTGTTTAAATGTTATTTCTTGTTCTTTTTCTTCTCTTTTCTTTATTTGTTGTTAGGTTTTACTGTTGCGTGCTCTATCATGATTTCAAACATCGGGTACACTCTTTCCTCTATTTGCTTCTATTATGTTTTTTTTATATATATATCTTGCATGCACTGAGGTCGTTGCATAATTTAAGTGTGTGAACTTGTTGATAGTTTGTAGAGCATTGTCACAAAGATAAAAAGTGCCCAATTTTTCTGGCTTTGGTAAGATAAATGTTTTAATTCCTTGCTTAGATACAAAATGAGAGTTTAAGTACTTTAGAAATCCCACCTGATGTAATGAACACCCTCTTGAGAGAATAGTAATGGGTTTTACATTTTGAGACTGAGGTTGAATTGGAAAACAGGAACTGTAAAACCCAGCCCTAACCTTGACCCGGAAACCTTGTTGTTTGTAGGTCCGATGACCCGAAGTAAAGTAAGAAGTCAGCTTTGGGCCATCCCAGTAGAGGACTTGGTGTCTGGCTTTGAATCCATGAAAGTTGATGATGAGGTTCTATTTATGGAAACTGAATCCTGATGAAGATCTAATTAGTTGATGGACTTGGAGTGCTCTCTATCTTGGTTTGAAGGCATTTCTACCTATTAGGTAAGTCACTTGACTTGTGTGCAAAACCCCTTTAGGATTGGATTTGATCTGGACCTTCAATTCCCTGTTTTGGCCTTCTTGTCGGCATTGGTGTCGACCGATTGGTCGATCTGGGCCGTCGACCAATCCACTCGACCAATGAGTGCTTGTCTTTGGCAATTAGGTTGTTCTTGCTCTATTTAAGTCCAATCTCGAGTCCACTTCGTATTTGCTGCCTCCAAACCCTCTGGAACGAACCAAAGACCTCTGCAAGTCATCTCTCTTGCATCCTTGGTGTTTTCTTGACGGATCTTCGTCGAAACTCTTCTTTTTGCATCAAAAGGTATGTCTACTCTCTCTTCTTCTCCTCCATCTTTGTTTTTCTTTCCTTTTTGAGTTGAGACAGTAGAAGAGATGCTGCATCCTCTGTTGCAAACATCTCTGAACATGTTCTCATGATCATCCTAAGGATTTAAGGCTAGAACAATGATCTTAACCATGATCATTGCAAGCTTTTGAAGGATTCATGATCAAACCATGATTTAATCTCTGTTAAACTTCTAATCTGAATTCTGATCTCTTTGGATCTTCTTTTGTTGATCATGTTAGTAGTAATTACTGTGTTTCTTTCCATGATCCATAATCTATAGATTTTTAGATGTTCTCTTCTACCATACTATGTGTTTTTCATGATGCATGATAGTTACATATATGGTAGGTTTTATTTCCTTATTTAGATTTATGCTTCTAAGCCTTATTCCATGAAGACCTATGTATGTTCTCATGTTTTCATTACCAAAAGCAATGATCCATCCTCCTATTGTTCTTGTCTTTGTTTTCTATTTCAAATTCATCAAGATCCATGTTTGAGTTAATTATGGTAACTTTTTGTTTCCTAATTTGGATCTTGATACCTTGAGTTGATTAGTGTTTTGAGGTCCCCTATATGTTAGAATACTACTGATGTAGTCTACCCCTTGATTAGTACCCTTTTGAACCACCAAATTCGGATTTCATATCTTAAAACTCTGATTTTATAGGCTACTGTCTGCATTGGTCGACTAATTGGTCGACTGGACCACTCGACCAATCCACTCGACCAATGAGTACAGCAACTCCAGATTTGGTCTGTTTCGGATGTTTTGATATCTTTGCTGTTAGGGATCTTTCCTAATATGTTGTATATACTTGTTTAGGACCTTCTTCTCAAGTTTGCCAAGATCTTACTTGATTTCTTAGGATTCCTTGCGAGTTATAAAAGGTAAGGATGGTTATTTCCTTAATTACATAGATAGCATGAATCTAGTTTCTATATTTGAATATCATTAATATGTTTCCTAAATTAGATTCTTACAATGATATACTACTGTTGCATAACTTTGATTACAGTAGCATTACTTATTCATATTGAATTGATTCATGTATGATTTACTTACCGATGTTATACAAGTGATTGTAATTACTGATTTCTTTCCATATATGAAGTTACCATATATGTGATGATATGAATTGATGCATGTGTATGCTTAAGTATGGTTTGGAAAGGAGAGGTGTCCTTTCGACACTTCTGTCCTTGGACTACTACGGGAATATTATGGGATGTTTCCCGGAGATGCCCTCTGGACACCTTCCTTAAGCTGTTGGATGACATATCTAGGATTGTCTAGTAGTGTTTGGCTAGGATGTCCTGTTATGTCGACCCTAATCGGAGGGGTATTGAGACCGAACGACCCGTGGTAGCAATGGGGATTCATGGGCGCTCAAGACCGGTAACCAACCCGTGAGAGGACAGGAATCACATTGTGGGGGCCATTTATTGGTAGGGTTGCATATGGTTAGACTTGGGCTCACGGGCGCTTAAGACCGGTAACCAACCCGTGAGAGGACGTGAGAGCTTCCCGTTTACCATATGTGGATGATCAATAGGGTTGATGAGTCCGTAGTCCGAGTTGGTTGGTGCCATAGGATACGCTGACTCTAGTGTGAAGGATACCGGAAAGGATCGTCAGGGACGAGGAATGGAAGTATCTGGATCTGACTTGATGTAACTAAGTAGAAGACTTGCATTTGGCTAGGTTTTACCCTGACATGCGCCAGTACTTATACCAAATGGTTGTGAGAGAGTGTGTTGACTTAACCCCCTGCCAAGGTTTGTCCTGAGGGATGAAGGACCCATTACCAAACGACTGCTCAAGACCGGTGAAATGATCCGTGAGAGAATCCAAGATATCTTAAATGGTTGAGGATGTGAGTGGACTTTCCTAAAGAAGTACGGTGCTATGGCTTAAAGCATGTCTGCCAATAGAGACCAGCATCCATAGAGTTAGATTCATTCATTCATTGTTTGTCTCATATCATATTGCATTTATGTTTGTTCTGGAATTCTGCCATTTATGTTATTATGGATTTTAACTGCCTTACTGAGTTTCTTTGAAACTCATTCCTTTATTGTACAATGTTGTTAGACTATCCTGCAGTCTTGAGTACTATGACGGTCCCTATGAAGAAGCGCAAGGCGAAGAGACATATCTCCAGGAAGGTGATTGCGGTTACCACAATTACTCTGAAGATCCCGCGAGTGGTTATGCTCCGTACGATGCTTAGTCCGACCATTGAGTGGAAGCGTCCTTGTGCTATTTATGAGATTTACACCTACAAGGATGTTGTCTATAAAGTGGAGAATAATTTAGTTACCCAATGTACTTGTTACTGGGATTAGATTTTTGTCTAGTTTATTCTTTAGAGCTACTTTTCCGCTGAATGTAAAGTGGGATTTTTGCTTCACTTTACTTATCTGATTGATACTCTGATTATATCTATTATTCTGATTCAGTTATGATTCATTCTTTCTTTATTGAATCTATGATTTATCTTCCGCACTCATGTTATGATTGTTCATGATTATGTTATTGTTTATGTGGGAGGTTGATCACTCGATACCTGATCTTCGGGCTGTGGATCACACTCTCGGGTATGCCAGATAGGGTACCGGCTGGGAGGGCGTGACAGGAACTCCAGGTAGTCCAAAAGGTTTGACCATTTAGTTATCTTGTATTGCCTTGTGCTTATGGTGACAAGTTGAGACCGATTTTAGACTATTTAAATGTGAAGTGAATTGAAGTATAATGTGAAAGAAAAAAAAAAAAAAAAAAAAAAAAAAAAAAGAATCTGCTAAAGTTGAAAGTTTAGACCTCCTTCTTAGTAACCAGGTCTCGGTGTCACCAACATCGTGCCTCGCGTCAAACAGTTGGGGTGTCTTTGGTCTAGTCTTGGCCTATAGCCTAGTCTGGCTTGAGAGCGGCTGACCCAACACTCATTACATAGGCCATCTAGAAAGCTTAAGAGGCAAGACATTGCACGGACTAGAACTGTGAGCATTAAAGAAAGAAGTGAAGTAATGTGCTTATAAAGATGAAATGTCTAAGAAGGTCAATATTGCTTAGATCTTGAGTTCTTGGTATTATTTGGTACCTAGTTTAGTCTTATCTCAGGGTGAACTGGTAGACTGAAAATAAAAGGAGACTTCTCGATTGAATTGTTTGCCTAGAGCTAGACTCAAGAGAGGGTGTAAAGACCTTAAGTGTGGGGGTGCCTATATTCCTTTAATCTTTAGTGGAGTGTCTTTGTCTTGGAATCTATCTTTTTACTCTTACTACTGCCAGAATAATTAAAAGAGCACTTAAGAAATTTGTGTGTATATTCTCTGCAAACACTCACGAGACACAACTCGTCCATTAGGGTAACCTAGGGGTTTAAAGGCTTGTTGCACATGCTAATTGCAACTGTGATTCCTACGAAAGTGAGTTAGGTTTTTCTTTCTTTATTTTCCGTATTACTTTTATTGTTTCATTTTGCTCGAGGACTAGCAAACACTCAAGTGTGGCGGTATTTGATAAGCATGCATTTACCATTATTTATTTGATTTAATTCCCCATACTTATTTAATTAAAGAGAGCTAATTGAGTATTTTTGTGTATTTTTTAGGAATAAGGAGATTTTGGTTATTAGAGATAATTTGGAGTAAAGTTGGCAAATATTTTAGATATTGGTGGATTTTAAATCATGGCATTCAATCTTGCTGCCCAAGAAATCATGAAAAGTGAGATCTTAGCCAAATTGGAAACAGATGGAGGTCTAAGGAACAAAATTGGTAATATATATGAAAATCGGGTAAACAAACCTACCTTCAGTATTTTGGGCATATCTCTCTTGTATGAGCTTGGATTGCGGTGATTGAAGATGCTATGGAACGATATTGAAAATATATACAACTTTCTAGTTTTGAGATTTTCCAAAATCGAAATGAATAAAGGTCAAATCGATGGGTAAAGAGAGGGGATTCATTGTGTGCGGGAGACATAAAAGAGAAGCCAACCACAGAGAAGAAAAGACGACAGCGAATGCAGATCTCATCTCTCATTGCTGAAGAAGAAGACCACAACTCTCTCTCTCTCTCTCTCTCTCTCTCTCTCTCTCTCTCTCTCTCTCCCTATGTTTCATCTTTATTTTTCTTATGAACTTTGTGATAATGAGTAACTAATTCATTTTCTTTGGGATGTAGATGAACCATGCTTATTTCATTAATTTGATTGTTCTATATCCTCTTTTTTTTTTTTTTTTTTTTGTTTTGCCAGAGATGTTCTAAATAACAAAAAACCAAGGGCCCCCCCCCCCCCCCCCCCCCCCCCCCCCCCCCCCCCGGGGTGCGACCCATCCCCCCAAAGGCCATGGCAAAAACCCCCCCCCCCAAAAAAAAAAAAAAAAAAAAAAAAAAAAAAAAAAAAAAGAACAAAAGAAAAACCAAAGATCCAAATAAGGAAAGAATGAATCATATATAAATCAGAGTACTAAATATATTCAGAGTGTCTAAATCAAATAAGTAAAGTGAGGCCAAATCCCACTCTACAACCAACGGAAATGTAGTTCTAAAAGAGAAGAAACATAATGAAATCTAATCCCAATAGCAGGTACAATAGGTAATCAAATTGTTCTCAATCTTATAGACAATATCCCTATAAGTATAAATCTCATAAATGGCACAAGGGCGCTTCCACTCTATGGTCGGACTAAGCATCGTACGGAGCATAACCACTCGTGGAATCTTCAGTGTAATTGTCGTAACCGCAATCACTTTCCTGGAGATATGCCTCTTCATCTTGCGCTTCTTCATACGAGCAGTCATGATACTCAGAACCTGTAGAATAATCTAACAAAACATTGTACAAAAGGAATGAGTTTCAAAGAAACTCAGTAAGACAGTTAAATCCATAATAACATAAATGACAGATTACAAAACAAACATAAATGCAATATGGTATGAGACAAACAATGAATGTATGAATCTAACTCTATGTATGCTGGTCTCTATTGGCAGACATGCTTTAAGTCATAGCACCGTACTTCTTTAGGAAAGTCTCATTCACTCATCATCAGTTGGTAATGGGTCCTTCATCCCTCAGGATATTCCATGGTTGGGGGTATAGGTCACCACTCTCTCACATCACCATTGGTCTAAGTACCGGCGCATGTCAAGGTTAAAGCCTAGCCAAATGCAAGTCTTCTACTCAGTTACATCAAGTCAAATCCAGATACGTCCATTCCTCGCCCCTGGCAATCCTTTCCGGTATCCTTCAAACTAGAGTCCTCATTGTCCTTGACTACGGACTCATCAACCCTATTGGTTATCCACATATGGTAAACGGGAAGCTCTCACGTCCTCTCACGGGTTGGTTACCGGTCTTAAGCGCCCGTGAGCCCAAGTCTAACCATATGCAACCCTACCGATAAATGGTCCCCACAATGTGATTCCTGTCCTCTCATGGGTTGGTTACCGGTCTTGAGCACCCGTGAATCCCCATTGCTACCACGGGTCGTTCGGTCTCAATACCCCTCCGATTAGGGTCTGACATAACGGGACATCCTAGCCAAACATTACAAGACAGTCCTAAATATGTCATCCAACAGTTTAGGAAGGTGTCCAAAGGGCATCTCCGGAAACATCCCATAATATTCCCGTAGTAGTCCTAGGACAGAAGTGTCAAAAGGAACACCTCTCCTTTCCAAACCATACTTAAGCATACACAAGCATCAATCCATAACATCTCATATATGGTAACTTCATATATGGAAAGAAATCAATAATTACATTCAACTTGTATAAAACTGGTAAGTAAATCATACATCAGTCTATTTAATATAAACAAGTAATTCTACTGATATCAAGACAGTACAATAGTAGTATAACATTGTAAGAATCTATTTAAGGAGATAAACTAACAAGATTCAAATATAGAAACTAAGATATACAATTTATGTTGTTAAGGAAATAACCATCCTTACCTTTTATAACTTGCAAAGGAATCTTAAGAAATCAAGTAAGATCTTGACAAACTTGAGAAGAGGGTCCTAGACAAGTGTATACAACATATTAGGAAAGATCCCTAAAAGAAAAGATATCAAAACATCCAAAACAGACCAAATCTGGAGTTGTTGTACTCATTGGTCGATTGGATTGGTCTACTTGCTTAGCGACCAATCATCGACCAATGGAGACAGTGGCCTACAAAATCAGAGTTTTAAGAATAAAGAACCAAATTTGGTGGTTCAAAAGGGTACTAAACAAGGGGTAAACTACATTGGTAGTATCCTAACATATAGAGGACCTCAAAACACTAATCGAATCAAGTTTTCAAGTTACAAATTAGGAAACAAAAAGTTACCATAATTAGATTAATCATGGTTCTTGAAGAATTAAGAATACAAATCATAGACACGAACAATAGGAGAATGAATCATTGATTTTGATAAAGATATCATGGAAGGCATACTTAGATCTTCAAGAAAATAGATCTAAGAACATGAATCTAAATAAGGAAACAAAACTTACCATAGATGTATCAGTCATGATTCTTGAAGAAAGCATGGTATGATAGAGGAGAAACAACTAGAGATTGATAGATCATGGATTATGTAAAGAAAACACAGCGATTGACTACTAATATGATCAATATAATAGATCTAAGAACATCAGAATTTAAATCAAAGATAAACGAAGACGAGATCATGATTTAGATCATGATTCCTTCAAAAGCTTGCAATGATCATGATTACGGACATTGCTTTAGCCATTAATCCTTAGGAAGATCATGAGAGATAAGTTCAGAGATGTTTGCAACAGAGAATGCAGCATCTCCTCTCTGTCTCAACTCAAAAAGGAATGAAAACAAGGATGAAGAAGAAGAGAGTGTGTAAACACCTTTTTGTATAAGAACACAAGTTTTGACGAAGATCCGTCAAGATAAACACCAAGAGTGCAAGGGAGATTACTTGCAGAGGTCTTTGGTTCATTCCAAAGAGTTTGGAGGCAGAAAATACGAAGTAGACTCGAGATTGGACTTAAATAGAGCAAGCAAGACCTAATTACCAAAGACAGAACCCATTGGTCGAGTGGATTGGTCGACTGGTCCAGTCGACCAATGAGTCGACCAATTAGTTCAGCAAGTTCAAAACAGGGAATTGAAGGCTCAGAACAAATCCAAACATAAAGGGGTTTTGCACACACACCAAGTGACTTACCTAATAGGTAGAAATGCCTTCAAACCATGATAGAGAACACTCCAAGTCCATCAACTAATCCGATCTTCATCAAGATTCAGTTTCCATAAATAGCACATTGTCATCAACACTCATGGATTCAAAGCCAGACACCAAGTCCTCCACTGGGATGGCCCAAAGCTGACTTCTTGCTTTACTTCGGGTTGTCGGACCTACAAACAACAGGGTTTCCGGGTCAAGGTTAGGGCTGGGTTTCACATTCTCCCCCCTTAAAGAAATTTCGTCCTCGAAATTGAAAGCGTACCTGTGCTTCCAAAGAGGTGAGGAAACTTCTCCTTCATATCTTCTTCCTTCTCCCAAGAAGCTTCTTCAGGGGTATGGTTCTTCCACCGAATCTTCACCAAAGGGATGGTGCGATTCCGCAGCTGCTTGTCCTTCTTATCCAGGATTTCGGCCGGTTCTTCATCGTAGGTCAAATCAGCACTAAGTCCTTCAGGTGCTTGTTGTAAAATGTGTTCCGGATTCTCTATGTATTTCCGAAGCATCGAAATATGAAACACATTATGAACACCAGCAAGAGGCGGAGGTAATGCTAATCGATACGCAACAGGTCCAACCTTTTCCAAAATCTCAAAAGGTCCAATGAAACGAGGGCTAAGCTTTCCCTTAATATTGAATCTCATCACACCCTTCATTGGTGAAACCTTCAAGAATACTTTCTCTCCAACTTGAAATTCCAAATCGGTCCTCCTCTTATCAGCATAAGATTTCTATCTTGACTGGGCAGACTTAATCCTTTCTCTTATCATATCAACCATAGCACTCGTAGCTTCAATCATCTCAGGACCTAAGACTTTTCTTTCACCTGTCTCGATCCAAAGACAAAGGTGTCCTACAAGTACTTCCATACAAAGCCTTGAATGGAGCCATGCCTATTGTTGCTTGATAACTGTTGTTATAGGCAAACTCAACCAAAGCTAGGTGTTCATCCCAATTACCACCCATATCCACCACACAAGATCTGAGCATGTCTTCCAATGTCTGAATTGTCCGCTCAGATTGTCCATCAGACTGTGGATGATGAGCTGTACTCAAGTTCAATTGGGTTCCCAAGGCCTTCTGCAAACTATTCCAAAACCTTGAGGTGAACCTAGGATCACGATCAGAAACAATACTCATTGGCACACCATGCAGACGAACCACATTATCCACATAAAGCCTTGCTAGCTTATCCAGTATGAGTGATCTTCATAGGAATGAAGTGGGCTGATTTGGTCAACCTATCAACAATCACCCACACGGTGTCATTGCCTTTACTTGTCCGAGGCAAGCTAGTCACAAAGTCCATAGAGATATCCTCCCACTTCCAACTAGGAATAGGAAGGGGTTGAAGTAATCCAGATGGGGGTTGACGAACGGCTTTCACACGTTGGCAAGTCTCACACTTGGCAACAAAATTATCAACATCAGCCTTCAAACCAATCCACCAAAAATGTTCCTTCAAGTCCTTGTACATCTTGGTGCTTCCCGGGTGTATAGTAAAGACTGACTGGTGTGCTTCCTTCAATATTTCCTTTTTAATTTCTTCGTTTGCAGGCACGCACAGTCTTCCTCTAAACAATAAAGCACCATCCATGGATATACCAAAGTCGGGGTCCGACTCAGGATTCGAAGAAATCTTCTCAACTTTGATCAAAAGTTCTTGATCGAACTCTGCGAGCAACAATCTTATCTCTAAGGCCAGATCTTGCCGTCATGGCAGAAAGAATAAAATCAGAATTCTCAGGGACAATTTCCAAATCAAAGCTCTCAATAGAAGACCACAATGGTAGACTCAAAGCATTCAAATCCAAAGTCTTCTTCTGGTTCTTCCTACTAAGAGCATCAGCAACAACGTTTGCCTTCCCAGGGTGATACTGAATATCACAATCATAATCAGAGACTAGTTCCAACCATCTCCTTTGTCTCATGTTCAACTCCTTTTGGGTAAAGAAGTATTTCAAACTCTTATGATCCGTGAAAATGGCAATCTTCTCACCGTAGAGGTAATGTCTCCAAATCTTCAAAGTGAAGACAACAGCGGCAAGTTCTAGATCGTGAGTGGGGTAATTCCGCTCATAATCTTTCAATTGCCGAGAAGCATAGGCTACGACCTTGCCATGTTGCATCAGTACGCAACCCAAACCAATCTTTGACGCATCGGTATAAACTGTCATACCACCGGAACTATCAGGTATAGTCAAAACTGGGGCACTTGTCAATCTATCTTTCAACTCTTGGAAATTCTTCTCACAAAGTCGGACCAAACAAACTTCTCTTCTTTCCTGGTCAACTTAGTCATAGGAGCAGCCAACCGAGAAAAGTTCTCAATAAACCTCCTGTAGTAACCCGCCAATCCAAGAAAACTTCTTATTTCCGTTACCGACTTCGGTCTTTCCCAATCAGCCACAGCTTGGACTTTTTCAGGATCGACACGAATACCTTCAGCTGAAACCACATGGCCAAGGAATACTACTCTCTTAAGCCAAAAATCACACTTGCTAAACTTGGCGTACAACTTCTTTTCTCGCAATCTTTGCAAAGTGAAACTTAGATGGCTCGCATGCTCTTCTTCGTTCTTCGAATAGATCAAGATGTCGTCGATGAAAACAATCACAAACTTATCAAGCACATCGTGAAATACTCGGTTCATGAGGTCCATGAACACCGCAGGAGCATTGGTCAATCCGAAAGGCATGACTCTAAACTCGTAGTGGCCATACCGTGTTCGGAAAGCTGTCTTGAAGATATCACTAGACTTCACTTTCAATTGGTGATATCCGGATCTCAAGTCAATCTTTGAGAACACAGCTGCACCTTTCAACTGATCGAAGAGATCATCAATTCTGGGCAGCGGGTATCTATTCTTGATAGTCACCTTATTCAACTCACGGTAGTCGATGCACAGACGCATACTACCATCTTTCTTCTTGACAAACAAGACCGGAGCTCCCCAAGGTGATACACTAGGTTGTACGAAACCTCTATCAATGAGCTCATTCAACTGGTTTTGCAACTCTTTCAACTCAGTAGGAGCCATCCTATACGGAGCTTTAGATACCGGAGCGGCACCAGGGACGAGATCAATAGAAAACTCAACATCCCTGTCTGGAGGCACTCCCGATAGATCATCAGGGAAGACATCAACAAAGTCACGCACAACCCCGACTTCATCGACTCTTTTCTCCACTTTACCCTTGCCTTCGATGAAGCATCATCCACTAGGGCATAGACTTGCATCAATGCAGACAGCACCTTCTTACAAACCCTTCTTTTCTCACCAAGAAATTCAAAGACCGGACTTCCACAAATATGGAACTGAATCTTCTTTGAGGAACAAAGAAACACAACTTTGTGGGCTGTTAACCAATCAATTCCCAAAATAACATCGAAGTCCTTCATATCAAGAAGTACAAAATTGGCTTCCAAGTTCTTCTCACCAATCAACACTGGACATTTAACTAACCCTTTATCTAGTTTCACAACAGGACCAGTAGGTGTACTAATCAACAAACAACTAGACAATTTCTCAGGGATTAGGTCAGTCTTCTTGATGAATGCAGATGACATGAACGAATGAGATGCACCCGTATCAAATAAGACAAATGCAGAAATAGAAGCGACTAACAATGTACCTGTAATCACTTCATGGCTTGGATCCTGCTCAGCACTAGAAATACTGAACACTCTACCAGAGGGAGGAGTAGGAGTATTCTTCATCACGGAGAGCGGGCTCTTTGGGAAGGCTGGCAGCCGCTTCGGACAGCACGAGCGAAATGACCGGTTTGCTTACAGAAAAAGCAAACAGGATTGTTGGGTCCAACTGGGGTAGCTGCAACAGGGGGCTTCTGAACAAAAGGCCTAGGATTCGCATTCACAGGCCTAGCACTTGCACTCACTGGTGGTCGGTTCCCGCCATACTGTCTAAACTGGCCGGGCTGCTGAAAACCAGAGTTCTGACCTACACTCCTAGGCTGAAAAGCAGGAGTGGGGTAGGGTGTAGGTCTCACAAAACGCCGATCATTACGATCCACCAACCCAGGGTTCCTTGGCTGCCAGGGCCTTTGCATACGTGCATTCTCCTTCTCTGTTTCTTCCAACTTCTTCGAGTTCCCGCACCACTTGGGCATAGCTCACAATAGGCTGGACTGTGAGGTAAGCTTTAATGGCAGGGCGCAGTCCTTTGAAGAACTTCTTCGCTTTGGCGAGATCGACCTTCAGAGAATCAGGAGCAAAGAAATGAAGTTCCTCAAACTTCTGTTGGTACTCCAACACAGACAAAGATCCTTGTGTGAGAACCATAAACTCGGCTTCCTTCGCATCTTTCACCGCCTCAGGGAAATAATTCATGCAAAAAGCTTCTTTGAACAACTCCCAAGTTACAACTCCTGCATGCAAACCTTCCAAAACAGGCCGAGTGGAGGTCCACCATGCATCAGCTTCTTGTTGCAACTTCTGTTCAAAGAACAGGATCTCTCGAGCTTCCGAGCATTGCAGATGTCGGAAAGCCTTCTCCAACTCACGAAGCCACTTGTTAGGAAACAAGGGGTCCTTGGTAACTCCAGTGAAAGTGGGCACTTGCATCTTCAAAAAACTCTCCATCAGGCGAGTATGAGGAGTTCCAGCTAAACCTCCCGCATTCAGGACTGCGGCATGAGGATTCACATTAGCACCAGTTCGAGTCTCATTATGCAGAGTCATGAAACCCGCCAACATCTGGTTGAACTGAGCTGCTTGCTGCTGCATCATATTGCCCATAATATTGGCAATATCACGAAAGCTTCCAACATTCGGGGCACCGGGTATCTCATGGGTACCCTGATCATCATTAGGTATCTCACCACCTCCATGAGGTATTTCACCACCTCCATGAGGTATTTCACCACCTTCATGACCACTGGATTCACCACGCCCACTTCTCAGAGTAACCATTCTGCAAAAACTGAGAACATCAAAATACCGAATTTCGGAGTTTCAACATAAACCACAAGTCCAAATGATTTGAAAACTTAAATCATGCTTAAATATATCCATATAGTCATCAAACAATAATCCATAAGGCAAAAATCACATTTTCCAAAAATTCAGCAGAAAATGAGGTCTCTGTGTCCATTGGTCGATTGATTGGTCGACTGACCCAGTCGACCAATGAGTCGACCAATCAAGACAGAATACGAAAATTCGCATTATAAGCCTCATTTTCACATTCCAACTTCATTTTATCCTCTTTCAAAGGTGAGAGAGCTCTAGGGAAAGTCTCCAAAGGTTCTTCCAAGTGTTCTTGAGGTGTTTTGGTGCTTCAACAACAACACTTCAACACACAATCATCACATACAAGGTAAATCTTTCATTCTTTCTTCCATTTTCATCTTCTCATGCTTGCATTTCAATCGAATCTATGTTTTACTTGTATCCATTGTTAGAAATCATGTTTAGGAACACTTAGAAACATATTCCCTAGGTTTTAAACACAATGCTATGCATAGACAACAAGTTCTAACACCTCTTTGCACTTCTCGCAAGGTTTTCGTACCGAAATCGTTATCTTTAGAAAATTTCGATTTCTCACAAACCGCTAGGAGTTTTCGCATGAAATCAATTGCTACATGCTCAAAATGATATTGTAGATATGTCCATAAAATTTGATTTAACCAATTTCAACTTTTCAAAAATCCAATTTTGACCTAAATTGCAAAATCCCCAAATTTTCCTTCTTGCTGAATTTTCCACTTTTACCCAAGTTTTCGATCGATTTTCTTCAAACAAACTTCATAGACATGAAATTCCAAGTATTGCGCACATGCTAGTATGTTCAAATCAAATTTTCCCCAAATTTGAAATTTTCCGAAAAATTACGAAAATACCCTTTTGGCTTAAATCTTAAAGTAGCACTAATTGGAAATGTCTCTTGTCTCTTTCACAGATACACACTATGCAGAGGGGAGGGCGAGGACGAGGTAGAGGTCGTGGTCGTATTGTAGGGGCACTCAGGGGCAGAGGTCAGGTTCCTTCAGAGCCTAGACAGGAGGTTCGGAGACCGGACATGTTCGACACACCTCAGGCCGAGTTTTTGTACGAGGCCTACTTCAGTTACTGCAACATCGAGCTGGGACGTCTGCTTCACCTACGCCAGCTCAGAGTCTTTAGGATTCGGCAGAGATTCGACACGTTGCAGTGGACACATCTCTTCACTGAGGATCTGCCGGTATACCCGGAGCTAGTGAGGTTGTTCTTCAGCAACCTTACTTACACTGAGGAGGCTCGAGGTCCAGGACATCCACTTAGACTTGTCCTCAGGAGCAGGGTCTTCCAGACTCAGATTCGCTTTTCCACCCGATCACTGGCTGAGATCTTGCGGGTTCCTTACTATCCACAGCAGTGTGTGTGGATACCTGCGGGAGTAGATTTGGACAGCTATCTGATGCCGTATGAGCTACGCGAGATATGCTCCACACTGTGGGATAGTCGCCGATGCTTCACTCCGTGGACCAGCGGACGGATGACAGATTCTGCACGGATTATCGGTCGCATAGTCGGCCGAAACATTATGCCGAAGGCTGGACATCACCATCGGGTCACAGTGATGGAAGCCTTAGTCATTTACCGCATCTACATGGGCTTCGAGATCGATCTCTCCTACATCATTCAGCAGGTCATGCTTGGACTTGGTTCTCGCGGCCTAGCATGCGGAACCTTTGCTATGGGAGGCTACTGACCTTGATCTTCAGGCATTTCGGGGTGAGTTTCGAGGATACACCAGTGGACACTGGTTCACAGGGATATACGATCGGGACTCGGACCATTCGTCAGATGAGACTACAGCAGACTGTGAGATCTCCTGGTCCAGAGGGTGAGGATGATGAGGAGACAGAGGATGAGGATCAGGAGTCAGAGGATGGAGGAGAGGATATCGGTCCTGATAGTGATGATCAGGCCGGAGACGATACAGAGATGCACGAGGCTGGGCCAATGCATCACGAGTTTCCTTCATCGCACTTCGAGGCGGTGGCCCCTCTCATGCAGCCAGAGGCTTCGGATCTTGGGGCACGATGAGATCGATGACTTCCATGCTAGAGAGGATGGAGGTCAAACAGGAGCAGATGTATGGGAGAATGGAGTCACGACAGGATAGGATAGAGCATCAAGTGACTCAGCTAGCGGAGGAGTTCAGAGCATACAGAGATCAGAGGAGATCACCTAGATAGACTGTACCTTAGGATTTTCATTTATGCATTTCAGATGTAATCGTTGTAAAAGCTTTTGAAATTAATGAAGTTCATTTTGTTTCACTCAATTATTGTATATTATGCACCTTTCTTTTATTGCATTAGTGACATTTGTTTAAGTATAATTATGGTATGTTATTCGGAAATGTTCTGTTATGCTTCATTGGTTAAGTTTCTAATCCAAGTGTTCTATTATTCACTTCTAAGAGTAGAGGAGTCATTTCAGATCTATGACTCAGGAATGTTCCGTTATTGTCTTTTGTGGTTAGGATTTCCTCGAACCTTGGGCTCTGATACCAATCTATCACATCCTCCCAGCCGGTACCCTAACTGGCATACCCGAGAGTGTGATCCACAGCCCCGAAGATCAGGTATCGAGTAATCAACCTCCCACATAAACAATAACATAATCATGAACAATAATAATCGATGTGCAACAGATAAACCAAAGATCCAAATAAGGAAAGAATGAATCATATATAAATCAGAGTACTAAATATAATCAGAGTGTCTAAATCAAATAAGTAAAGTGAGGCGAAATCCCACTCTACAACCAGCGGAAATGTAGTTCTAAAAGAGAAGAAACATAATGAAATCTAATCCCAATAGCAGGTACAATAGGTAACTAAATTGTTCTCAATCTTATAGACAATATCCCTATAAGTATAAATCTCATAAATGGCACAAGGGCGCTTCCACTCTATGGTCGGACTAAGCATCGTACGGAGCATAACCACTCACGGAATCTTCAGTGTAATTGTCGTAACCGCAATCACTTTCCTGGAGATATGCCTCTTCTCCTTGCGCTTCTTCATACGAGCAGTCATGATACTCAGAACCTGTAGAATAATCTAACAAAACATTGTACAAAAGGAATGAGTTTCAAAGAAACTCAGTAAGGCAGTTAAATCCATAATAACATAAATGGCAGGATTACAAAACAAACATAAATGCAATATGGTATGAGACAAACAATGAATGTATGAATCTAACTCTATGTATGCTGGTCTCTATTGGCAGACATGCTTTAAGTCATAGCACCGTACTTCTTTAGGAAAGTCTCATTCACTCATCATCAGTTGGTAATGGGTCCTTCATCCCTCAGGATATTCCATGGCTGGGGGTATAGGTCACCACTCTCTCACATCACCATTGGTCTAAGTACCGGCGCATGTCAAGGTTAAAGCCTAGCCAAATGCAAGTCTTCTACTCAGTTACATCAAGTCAGATCCAGATACGTCCATTCCTCGCCCCTAGCGATCCTTTCCGGTATCCTTCACACTAGAGTCCTCATAGTCCCCGACTACGGACTCATCAACCCTATTGGTTATCCACATATGGTAAACGGGAAGCTCTCACGTCCTCTCACGGGTTGGTTACCGGTCTTAAGCGCCCGTGAGCCCAAGTCTAACCATATGCAACCCTACCGATAAATGGTCCCCACAATGTGATTCCTGTCCTCTCACGGGTTGGTTACCGGTCTTGAGCGCCCATGAATCCCCATTGCTACCACGGGTCGTTCGGTCTCAATACCCCTCCGATTAGGGTCTGACATAACGGGACATCCTAGCCAAACACTACTAGACAGTCCTAAATATGTCATCCAACAGTTTAGGAAGGTGTCCAAAGGGCATCTCCGGAAACATCCCATAATATTCCCGTAGTAGTCCTAGGACAGAAGTGTCAAAAGGAACACCTCTCCTTTCCAAACCATACTTAAGCATACACAAGCATCAATCCATAACATCACATATATGGTAACTTCATATATGGAAAGAAATCAATAATTGCATTCAACTTGTATAAAACCGGTAAGTAAATCATACATCAGTCTATTTAATATAAACAAGTAATGCTACTGATATCAAGACAGTACAACAGTAGTATAACATTGTAAGAATCTATTTAAGGAGATAAACTAACAAGATTCAAATATAGAAACTAAGATATACAATTTATGTTGTTAAGGAAGTAACCATCCTTACCTTTTATAACTTGCAAAGGAATCTTAAGAAATCAAGTAAGATCTTGACAAACTTGAGAAGAGGGTCCTAGACAAGTGTATACAACATATTAGGAAAGATCCCTAAAAGAAAAGATATCAAAACATCCAAAACAGACCAAATCTGGAGTTGCTTGTACTCATTGGTCGATTGGATTGGTCTCATGTTTTCGATCGACCAACCAATGGAGACAGTGGCCTACAAAATCAGAGTTTTAAGAATAAAGAACCAAATTTGGTGGTTCAAAAGGGTACTAAACAAGGGGTAAACTACATTGGTAGTATCCTAACATATAGAGGACCTCAAAACACTAATCGAATCAAGTTTTCAAGTTACAAATTAGGAAACAAAAAGTTACCATAATTAGATTAATCATGGTTCTTGAAGAATTAAGAATACAAATCATAGACACGAACAATAGGAGAATGAATCATTGATTTTGATAAAGATATCATGGAAGGCATACTTAGATCTTCAAGAAAATAGATCTAAGAACATGAATCTAAATAAGGAAACAAAACTTACCATAGATGTATCAGTCATGATTCTTGAAGAAAGCATGGTATGATAGAGGAGAAACAACTAGAGATTGATAGATCATGGATTATGTAAAGAAAACACAGCGATTGACTACTAATATGATCAATATAATAGATCTAAGAACATCAGAATTTAAATCAAAGATAAACTAAGAGGAGATCATGATTTAGATCATGATTCCTTCAAAAGCTTGCAATGATCATGATTACGGACATTGCTTTAGCCATTAATCCTTAGGAAGATCATGAGAGATAAGTTCAGAGATGTTTGCAACAGAGAATGCAGCATCTCCTCTACTGTCTCAACTCAAAAAGGAAAGAAAACAAGGATGAAGAAGAAGAAGAGAGTGTAAACATACCTTTTTGTATAAGAACACAAGTTTTGACGAAGATCCGTCAAGATAAACACCAAGAGTGCAAGGGAGATGACTTGCAGAGGTCTTTGGTTCGTTCCAAAGAGTTTGGAGGCAGAAAATACGAAGTAGACTCGAGATTGGACTTAAATAGAGCAAGCAAGACCTAATTACCAAAGACAGAACCCATTGGTCGAGTGGATTGGTCGACTGGTCCAGTCGACCAATGAGTCGACCAATTAGTTCAGCAAGTTCAAAACAGGGAATTGAAGGCTCAGAACAAATCCAAACATAAAGGGGTTTTGCACACACACCAAGTGACTTACCTAATAGGTAGAAATGCCTTCAAACCATGATAGAGAACACTCCAAGTCCATCAACTAATCCGATCTTCATCAAGATTCAGTTTCCATAAATAGCACATTGTCATCAACACTCATGGATTCAAAGCCAGACACCAAGTCCTCCACTGGGATGGCCCAAAGCTGACTTCTTGCTTTACTTCGGGTTGTCGGACCTACAAACAACAGGGTTTCCGGGTCAAGGTTAGGGCTGGGTTTCACACTAAGCATGCCAAGCTTCCACGAAGGATGATAGTCTTGCGAAGATAGGGCATATCTAGGAAGACCATCCCTAATTTACTTTGAGGTGTAGAGTTATATCGGTTAGGGAAAAGCATTGGGGATTCAAAATCGCAAAGATCTTTACATATTCATAGTTAACGTTTTTGCATTAATTAGTAGATTTAGTTTAAATTTAGTTTTTTTGAATTCAATCTTAGTGACTTAGCCTTTTAGTTCCCCATAGTTCGACCCAGTACTTTCTGCTTGTTAGATTAGTATAGGATTTTATTTTTGATTGGTTAGCGACACGATCAATTGTGTGCGGACAGTAAAACTTAAAATTGATCAGAAACCCGTTGTTTGGACGCGAGACACTCCAAAGTTCATTAGAAAACTTTGAAATAATAGTAGGACACCCAATCGACCAACGACCAAGGCTACTATGTACGGACAGTAAAACCTAAAATTGATCAGAAACCCGTTGTTTGGACTCCAAACACTCTGAAATTCATTAGAAAACTCTGAAATAATATTAGGGCACTATCTTGTATGATTTAGGCATCAATCATGATCAAAGGAGTGAAAACCTAACAAGTCCTAATTTAGGTTTTATCCGAAATCAAACTGCAAATCCACGGATAGACTAGAGTGAATCCCCATTCACTCTAGGACTAAGAGAATAGTAGAATAAGGTCTAAAAACATCATAGAATGTGGACTAGCATGGATTGGAAATCAAAGAGAATAACAATCATACAGACTCATGCTAGTTTACCGAAATCACATCGTGAAGTTCACGGAAGAACTAGAATGAATGGAGATTCACTCTAGAACTAAGAGAATTGAAGGGTAGGTCACTACAGTAGCCTAAGACATTCTTCAAAGTTTCTACAGTAGATAGAAACAATAGAGAAAGTAGAACTAGAAAAAAGAGAGTGATCGCTAATATTGTTGAGGAAGAATCGTTGGTCATAAAACTTCACGGATACTTGGAAATCTTCCTTGACCTTGGAGAGAGAGCTCTAGAGTGCCTTTGAAGTTTTTAGACAACCTTATGACACAAGGACACGAATTAGAATGAAAATTGATTAAATAGGGCTTTGGAAACTTAATTTCCAAAAAGTGCCAATTCTGCCCCAATACTAGTTGGTCGCCTGTGTTGGTTGCTTGGGGCAACCAAGGCAAGCTGCCAATTTGTACCTTTTTGTTCCCCAAAATCTCTATCTTCCTCTCGGGTTTTCACATCCCCCCAGCTAGGACCCTAACCGCAATACTCGAAGGTGTGATCCACGAATCCCATGGTCAAGTTTAGGGCGATCATTGTAACAACCCCCGTATTTCTAACCCGGAGTCCGTATTGCAGGTCCAAGAACCCAAAAGCCTAGTCAAGTTAATTTGTGGAGTGTCTAGATAGAAGTCCATGATCCATATCCAGAACCCATGGATATGAATTCTATTGATAATAACCTGCCTTACTAGGAAGTTGGATTCTTTGGTAGAAGGCATGAGGTGTCTGGAGATGTCCGGAATGAAGGTAAGACCTCCCTCATGTGTTGATTAGGGTTAGGTTGTGTTTGGGTTTCAACCCTTTGAGCAAAGCACCCTTGAATAATAATGTACTAGGGGGTGGTTGCTTGAGGCGGTTGATTGAACCAAGCGACCACCAGGTTCTACTTGCAAGAAAATACCCTAATTTGCCCCATGTTCGTCATAAATAACAATCCTCGCCCTATTAACGCATTATTATATTTGGGATTGCTATTTTGGGCAATTAGGTGGCAGTGGAGACGTGATAGAAGGTGGGCGAAGTGCTAAAAGTGATCTGGAATCTTTTCCCTTCTTTTCTTACTGATCTGGTTGAGGTAAGTGAATCCCCATTCACTCAGTCTCTTTCTTTAGCTATTGAATAGTGTAGTTTTGTTCCCTTTTTAGTATGTTCTTGATGAGATCTTGTCCGAGAACGAATCCCTGCATTCATTTAAGGGATGGATCTAATCAAGGGGAGGATTTTGGGTTACAGATCTGCGTTAATTTTAGGTTTCGTTCTACCCCTTGATTATGGACTTGTTTGGTTCGAAATTCAGATTGAGATCATTCCAAAACTGGATTGAAATTGGATGATCAAAAGCCTGAGTTTTGGATTTGAACAGTCTATTTTTGGGGTGGTTGCTAGTGGCGGTCGCTTGACCCAAGCGACCGGCTGGGTTAGAGTGAATATGTGGCTTTTGGCTTTTATCCGATTTGACTCATTTCTCTTATATGATCATGTAATGTTGTATTTAGGAGGACTATGTCTTTGCTTAAAGTCTTATAGTTATTTTTTGTTTGCGTTCTAGAGGACTTATACTTATTTACAGATAAGGATATACATTCTTGTCTTTATGCAATGACTTGAACATGCTAGATCAATGTCTTTCTTTACTATTCTTTAATCGTATATCTTGCTGTAACTATATAAAGCATGTTAATCTTATTGTATACTTGTTGCTTGTGATGTTCTTTTATGTACTTTATCATTTATGATATTGAACAACTAGTTGTGGTATGATGATGATTGGTGTATTGTAGTTGAGATAGAAAGGGTATTCCATTGGATATCTTGGCTTGAGATATCAGAGGGTTGTGGTATCGGACACATGCTCACTACTGCCTCTAGCACTATATTGACTACTGGATGACATACCTAGGGAGTCTAGAATTGCATGGCTAGGTACCCCACATACTATTACCCTTTCATTAGGTTGAAGCCGGATGACCCATGACGATGGTGACGTGACTCTGTTTCATGTATTCAATTCCTTATTTTTATCATGCTCATCTTGGAAAACTCTTTAATTTTGGATAACTACTTCAAAGTGCTGGGAATTTGATTTGAAGAAAACTATAAAAATCCCACTAATTCTTCAATAATGATCGAGATCCAATAAACTTAAGAAAACTCTTCCTCTTCACAATAGAAGGCAAATACCAAGCGCCAGAATATTTCCAAGTTGTTTCATTTTTGTTCTTTTACCTTTGGATCCAAACCCACTGTTGGAGATTGATTTTGTAAGTTTGTTACCTCGGCAATTTCTGTCTTTTTTCTTTGTCTATAGAATCATGTTATCTCCTTACCTTCTATTAATTATTTGCATGTTTTATGTCTGCCAAGTTGATTTCAGAAATCAAAGGATATGAATGAAGTTAGTGAATAACTAGCAAAGTAATCAACTGAATATTCCCATCTTAATCTACCGTTTATCTCAGTTTTCCTTCAATTTTATCCTTTAAGTTTACATTTCACTAATCTGCATTCCTATCTTAATCTGTTGTTTTTCTCTCTTGTATGTAGAGTACTTTCTTCAATTATTTGTTGATGTGATATTTGTAGATACATTCATATTCATGTCCCGTTTTGGGTGGCTAATGTTGGTTGGTTTTGGTTCCCTAAATCAGAGGGAAATGGCTGAAGCCGGAGCAATTTCAAGAAATGCCAAAAAGCTGCACAAGGTGACAAGAATATCAATTATGATTTTTGTGTTGCAACTCTCGGAGAAGATCCTAAGAGCCATAGTGTAAATCTCCAAGAATTAGAGCTCATCTCTCTGAGGTAGACCAAAGAAAATTCCATGAAAATTGACGCATGGATTGGAGAGCTCTTGGAAAATGGGAAATTCGGTACAGATGTTAAAAACCATTACAGATTTGTATGAGAGCTTTACTCTGCTGCATTATCAACTGTGGATGAAGCAGTTAATGCACTCAAATCTGAGGATTATGGACAACAAATACCAAAATGGTTTCGGTGTTAGATGCATCTTTGACTTGTGAAGATGGGTTCAAGGAGAAATCTGATTTGCAATCACAATTTCCAGTAGAGAATGCTGCTTTCTACCAACTCTTTGCAATTGCACTACTGCCTCTTACTTACTTCCTCAATGAAGCTTCCCTGGCTATCTTGTTTTAAAAAGATTGAGAATCTACCTATATATCCGTGAATAAAGACCAGCTTTGTAATATATCAGCTATGGTTCAACCACGAAGCGAATCAAACTTGGAATTTGTAGACCACAAAAAACAAGTGAGAGCGGACGGCCTTTGTGGATGGGAAGCTGCCTCCGATGACAGATTTTGGATAACACAGTTCCTCATAGGATGCGTCGATGCCCGAAGAGGTGAAGTTCTCTTGGGTAGGTACTGGAGTTAATACAAGATTAAATGGGCTTGGTTTTTCTTTTAGTCATAGTGTAGTATTTTTTTCAGTCTTTCACTTCGCTTACCCAAAGTAGGTATAAGTGACTGTTCTTATACTAGAAGGAAGGTTCCATGGAGAAGATGGATGACAGCTGTTGGATGGCTAGATCTGATTCCCAAGGGAAGATCCAAGGTGAAGGTTCGGCTTGCTTGTGCTTAAAGCAACTGGATTCAGGCACTCCTTAAGGATTTTGAAAATATCTCTGACTTCAGATGTGATACATTGGTTTTGAGCCCTGAAAAAACGACTAGAAGCAATTTTCCTAGAAGAATTTGGCAGGCTCGCTTATCCCTTGATAAGCGTAGATCATTAAATGCATAGGTACAACACATTAAATGCTGACTTTAATGCCTTAGCGTGCATATAGTTGTATAAGGATACTTATCTGTATAGGATCTTAACGACGAGCTGTGGCTGGGAGATGTGTTGAGCATGTGTCCGGTGAGTAATTGCTGCCAAGTGGTTGGACCAAAAACCCTTTTCCGAGGAGTGTCGAGAGATTAGTTCGGAGCCAAAAGGACTAGGCCAAACCCGATTGACCCTAGTTCTTATGGTATGCACAGGTTTAGAAGTCTCAATAATGGTTTGATATAACAGTATGTTATTAGCTTATTCAATTTCAAGGTCCATCAGTTGAAATTAAAAGAAAAAGGGTAAATATCATTTCCTCCCCTCTTAGTTGGACAAATAGCACTTACACACCCTCTTAGTTGGATAATATCACTTGCCTCCCCTCTTACCTAGCAAATATATCAAATACCTCCCCTCTGTTAACTTTTTCGGTTAAATTTTACTTTTACCGTTAAATATTTTTCTAAAACCCTAAACTACCCTTGGCTTAAAATATTTGTTATTTTAAACCCTAAATTACTATAATCATCCTAGCAGTTAAAATACTAAATTACCCTCAATTAAAATAATTGTTAAAAACCAAAACAGGGGTGTTTAAACCCAAATTATATGTAATTATTAAAAGCACAACATATATATTTTTTTTAAATTATCAAGCAATTAAAAAAACCAAAATAGTAGAAGTTTAATTTTATCAACATACCCTTTTTTTTCTTAATTGCATTTTTTTTATTTTACTTGATAGTAGTACGTGTTATTTTAATTGTTTGATAATTTTTTTTTTTTTAAAAAAAAAAAGGGTATGTTGGGCTTTTAATAATTAAAGATAATTTAGATTTTAACTATGGTGTTTTGGTTTTTAATAATTGTTTTAATTTAGTAATTTAGTATTTTAACTGTTAGGGTGACTACGGTAATTTAGGGTTTAAAATAAAAACTATTTTAAGCCAAGGGTAGTTTAGTGTGTTAGAAAAATATTTAACAGTAAAAGTTAAATTTAACTGAGAAACTTAATAGAGGGGAGGTGTTTGATATATTTGCTAGGTAAGAGGGGAGGTAAGTGATATTATCCAACTAAGAGGGGGTGTAAGTGCTATTTGTCCAGTTAAGAGGGGAGGTAAGTGATATTTACCCAAAGAAAAATTAAAGTTCTATCTAAGCAGTTCAATTCCTAGAATCAAGTCTATTCTTTTTGCCAGGTTTATGAAGATATCGCTTCAGAGGAGTATTTTTCTGTCCTTTGGCCTCAAATTAATTGGCAAATTTTGGAAGGACAGGAATGCGGTTGCCTTCAAGCACTGAGATCCTTTGGTGAGTGATGTCCTATATTGTGCATCGCG
This sequence comes from Hakea prostrata, assembly GCF_041222555.1. Taxonomy (NCBI): domain Eukaryota; kingdom Viridiplantae; phylum Streptophyta; class Magnoliopsida; order Proteales; family Proteaceae; genus Hakea; species Hakea prostrata. Next base: position 27,729,870 of record NC_142610.1, read on the forward strand.
AGCAGATGGTGAAGTCATGGTAAAAAATTCGAGGGAAACTCAAGTTTCGACCGGGTGAAAATGGCAAACTTGGGAAATTTCGAGGAAATCGAGGACTTTTCCGTACAAGTTTCGACAGGTTTTAGAGAGTATTTTGGGGTGGGATCTTGTATTTAAACTAATTAGAGTATAAAGAATACATTTGTTGTATTTTGCTAAAAGAATCAATGTAGATATGTCATTCGATGTACATAACATCAATGTAGAGTTGTCCAAAAAATATATTATAAACTTAACTACTTAAGCACATAACATTCAATATATAATTTCTAACTTCAAAATAGTTGACAATAAATGGAAAATACAACTTAGTGTTAGGAGTGCCAAGAGTGGATTCATCCTGTGAGCTGAGTAGTACTATGCATGTAACATCCTTTCCTCCAACCAACAAATATAGACATCCCATGACATTTTATACCTATGGTTGTCAAGTTAATCGACAACTATAACTTTATGAGTCTGGTCATCAATATGCTTAAGATAACCAACCTGAGGAAATACGCACTTTGGATAGGGAAGTCCTGGTGGAGGGGGTGCTTGGGGAAACATGAAATAAATAAAAAAAAATTGAAAATTTGGGAAAATTACAAAATTTACAGGAAAAAGTCCCAAGTTTCCACAAAATTTCCAAATTTCATGAATTTCCTAAGTTTCCCATGAAATTTGGAAATTTTTTTCCTCATGAACTAGCTGATCCAACTGGGTTGAACCAAGTTTTGACAGGTTTCAAGATTTCGACAAGTTTCGAAAGTTTCAATCGAAACTAAGGATTTTTTTTCGGTCCCATGAATTTCGTTTCGCATTTTCCAAAATGGAAAATATCAGTGAAAATTTCGCAAGTTTCTATGGAATTTTGTTCTATAGGTGAAGTTATATCTTCCTTAAGCACCGTCTCTTTCAAGGTTGAGTTGCCTCAGCCGATCTCCTTGAGATGGATCTTCCCCATGGTACCAATTGTATCTTCTCAGATGGTTCTTGGAACCCAAAGTTCCAAGAAGGGGCTCGAGCATGCGTAACTTTTTATTGTAATCACTCCTTTGTGTTGGCCAAATGTGTGTTTGCTAAATCTCCTTCGGTGGCTGTGATAGAGGCGGAAGCGTTTCAGGATGGCTTCCTCCTTGCTTGCAGTTGCAGCCTTCAGCGGTTACTCTTACTCTCAGATTGTTTGGAACTTGTTAAGACTTTGAACTTGAGTCGCAGGAACTTGATTGGCAATCTGCTGCTATTGTTGAGGAAATTAGAGCCTTGGCTTCATACTTCAATTTGGTTCAATTCCTTTTAGTGAAAAGGGGAAATAATCTCCTTGTGGATTTTTTTCGCATTGGGCGCTTTTAGGCGAAAGATATCTAGTACTTGGTGGCTAACTCGACCTTATTTTGTTTATTTTCATGATGTAATTTCTTCTCGGCAATTCTTTCTAGAACTATTTCAATAAAGCTCCTTTAATTGTCCTGCGACCAAAAAAACAAAAAGAAAAGAGAAAGTCTATTTTTTCTTGGGTCAAGAAATCAAATATAATCATATCATATATAAAGATTGAAAGTAATATGGCTGCTTTAATAAATACTACTTGGAGTATATTAAAGAGGTTAGAAAAGGTCTTTTGGTGTCCAGCTGAGTGGGTGAAACTAAATTTCGAAGGGTGTTTAAGCCAATTATTCGTTGGTAAAATGACTGATTTTGAAGATGAAGAGGAAGATGACTGAAATAGGAAAGGATTTTCATTTTTGGAGAATTTGGGTGGAAAAAGTTTTATAAGGTTCTTTATTATTTATTTTCCAAGAAGAAGCTGCCATGGTTTGCATTGCAGAACGTGGAGCTCTCTATCTCTATCTAGAAACAATAGATTGAAATATCACTCATTGCCATAAAGAAACAAATGTTGTGGCTAACTTTTAAGCTAAATCAGCTGCAAATTAAGGCATTACTGTCTACTTATTCCAATTCAATCTTAACCAGTAGGGATTGCAAAAGAGATATGGGAGGATGCAATGGGTTAACCTCGATTCAAATTCTATGACTAAGTTGATTGTAGCTCACTGCTTTTGAGTGAATTGATTTTATATATGCATACGTGTTGTACGTTCTATTTTTTTAAATCTTTTAATACAATTGATCTTTTACCAAAAAAAAAAATTCTTGGTATCAGGTCATTGTGTTAAGAGTTCCGTTGGATTAGGCCAATGTGTCCAAGGGCAGAGCTGCCCTTGGACCAAGCTTCCGCCTGTGCCCCCCTCACCCTTTTTTTAAAATTTTCCTTTTTGACCATTTGTATTTTGTATTTTTCTTAAATCATCTTGTCCTCTTTTCATGTGTGAAATATGTGTGCTTGCTCGCCCCCTTGTTGAAGAAAAATTTTAAATATAAAGAAAATGTATAGAAAATTTATTGAGCTCCCCCATATTAAATCCTGGACCTATCGATGATTTTTCCCAACAACTACAACAATACTTCCAGTAATATGGTTGGGTCGATGTTGTCTTTGGACAATAGATATCTTTGAATCACTTTCTATTAAAAGGTAACTAGACATGCATGGTTGTTGGGAGGTTGCATGCAACTGCTTTGCTGGATCCACTTGTTTTAGATCTTAGCAGTATAAATAATCTTGGTTATCATCTTTATAGAAGATAATTAAAGTTGAAGAAACAAACAAAATGAAGTCTTCTTTGGCTTTCTTATTTGTTCTCACTTTATTTCTTGCTGTAGTTGATGCTGATATCGTCAATACAACATGTCAGAAAGCTGCTCAAGGTGACAAGAATATTAATTATGGCTTTTGTTTTGCAGCTCTTGGAAAAAATCGCAAGAGCCACAATGCAAGTCTTCAAGGATTAGGGTTTATCTCCTTCAGTTTAACGAAAAAGAATGCCACGAAGATTGGTTCACAGATTGATAAGCTTTTGAATGGTGGAGGATTCAGTTTGGATGTCAAAGCAAGGTTACAGGATTGTAAAACGTATTACTCTGATGCGAAATCTAAAATAGATGAAGCAGTCACTGCATTCAAATCTAAGGATTATAGCTCAGCGAATATCAAAATGAGTTCTGTGTTAGATGCATCTTCAAATTGTGAAGATGGGTTTAAGGAGAAGCCTGGTTTGAAATCACCATTGTCGGTAGAGAACGCTGCTTTCGAACAATTATCTGCAATTGCACTGAGTATTACCAACTTTTTGCTTCGGGGAACTTCCCTAGTTTGAATCCTATTTCAATGTGATATTTAGTTGAGTTGGTTGTTCTTGATTTATTTTTTACATAATTAATATAATGCAATTGTGTGTGATTTATCCTTTAATAAATTGATCTATTTTTCTTCTTCTTCTGGTTATGAGGTTCATCCGGGTCAGTTTGCACGAACCTCCATTAGATCCTCAGGGTAGTTTTTTAAATGTACCACTATGAAGAATTGAGCCCTGACATCTTCACTAAAAGACACGGGTCGTTGTCAAAGGGCCAACTCTTTCATAGTATTCATGCAGTTTTCTTTCACGTAATGTAAAAGGAAATTATTTTTTTTTTTTTTTTTTTTTTGCCAATGACAGGTTACTAAAGCGGTTAAAGGCTCAACTTCCCTAGGGGAGGTCTTGGGTTCGCACCTGTTCGGCGGCATTAATTATATATATATAAAATCTCCCTTGAGGAAGTAATCATGGTGCGCGTAAGCTGGCCCGGATGAACCTCATCAAAAAAAAAAAAAAAAAAAAAAAAATGTAAAAGGAATTATCCTCATCATGCATGTATAGCCATTTGTATCATAGGATTGACATGCGAAGGTATAGTATATTGTCTATATGACTTTTTAGCATAGGAGTCCGATCACACAATCACATCACAGGAGAAGAAGAGATAATAACTCATTTTGTTAGGTGAATTAGAGGTTAAACTTTTGAAAGGAAAGTAAGAGTAAATAAAGATCCACTACAAGAAAATGGTCCTGTAGCGGCATTTCCAAAACGCCGCCATAAGTCTAAACTTTTCTGGCACTTCAAAAATGCCGTAAAAAACGTCGTTAAAAGCACTGGCGTATTGTTACAGCGGCACTAAATGCAAACGCCGGTGATGGTGACTTACGACGACACGTTTATCGGCATTTAGGAAACGCCGTTATAGTGTTCTATTTGCCGGTATTTATACAAAATGCCGCCATTTATCATATTTGTGGGGTTTGTTAAATGCCCTAGAAAGTGCCATTGTATTCCCGGTTTTTCTTTTGGAAACATCGTTAGTAGTACTTTGTGGCGTTTTTAAAATGCTGCTGTAGATAGAAGATTAAGTTCCATTATATTCCCCGCATTTTTAGAAACGCCGTTATTAGTTTTTTGCGGCGTTTTAAAAATGCCGTTGTAGGCAGAAGCTTTATTGCAAAAATGCCGCTGTTAGTAGTGTTCTATGTGTTTTTTGCGGCATTTTTAAAATGCTGCCGTTCATAGTGTTTTTGCAGCATTTTAAAAATGCCGCCATTCATAGTGTTTTTGCAGCATTTTTGAAATGCTGTCATAGACATAAGAATTCATTTTATTTTCCGATAGTTTTTATAAATGTTGTCATATATCACTTATGTTGGCATTTATAAAACATCGGGATAAATTTTATTAATAAAAAAAAAATTTGTTGCCAGGAAGCCATATTCTAATGCTGGACCAAAAACCATACCATTGGATTATCTAATAAAAGAAAGCTCACTATAATCAATCCTCCCTCCATCCAATCAAAGAATTACAAATGGTAGTTATAAGACTAATCAAAATGTGGGGATAGGGATAAAAAAAAGTATCAAATAGAAACTCAAGAAACTCATGGTATAAAACCATAGAGTTTAGTATCTTAGCATCAATGGGTTCATCTCCCAAATCAATAACATCCATCTTTTCTTTGATACATTGTAGGGCAGCTTCAATACATAGAGCAGCAAGATCAGATGTCTTGAGAGATTGGTCTAATTGGCTTGGAAGCTGAATCAAAGCAACTTCAGGGTTTTCCAGCAAACCAGCAAGAATAACAAGTATCGCATATATCAAGTCTCCGAGAATAGCATCACAGCAGATGAAAGGACTCTGGCAACTCTGAAAAAGCTTGCACTGTAAACCCTTTCCATGTGTGCTTACATCTCTCACTCGTCACAATATATACAAACTGAACTACCACAATCAACCGCCATGAAAAACTTAATTAACACCAACGAAGCCCCTAAAATCCCCACCCAATTTGTAAACTGCAAGCCAACTCAGTAACAGATGCAGAGCTAGTGTTGCAGTGGATATGTTAAGTACTAGGAGTAACTATGCTCTGTGCTTGCAAGAACTTCTGGATAGGGAAATTGGCTGCATAAGCGAATATCTATGGAATTAATCCATAGACGAAAACCGCTGCAGCAGATGCAATCACGGGAAATTGGACCTATAAGGATCAAGATAGGCTTGGAGAAAATGTAAATCATCATGAGAGAATCCCAGTTACCATGAGATGAATTGTTGATCTTTGTATGTAGATTCCCAACATTTCATACTTTAAAGCTCCATACACTTGTCCACATAATGTCTCCACTACACTTCCCATTCCTAGCTGTTCCAATCAACACTTACTATTCAGTTTTTTTTCTATCTATAAGAAACAGAGAACTCTGAATTCTGTGTGAATTTATACATATATACCGTGAGGCCATAGGTGAGGACTTGAATTCCTGTGTTGCCAAGTGAAGTAGCAGCAAGTTCAAGGTTGCCAAGATGGCCTGAGGTGTTTTGGGTAGACATGGACATGAAATAGTTAACCATGTAAACAGCCACAGTAGGGGCAGCAAGGTGGAAGAGGAGTTTCAGTTCGATTGAAGTGGTCTGTTGGAATTTATTAATATAATTAATAAATTAGATGCCCAAGGGCAAATCTGGAAACTCACAATTAGGGTGGTTACAAAATATATAACTATATATATATATATATATATATATATATATATATATATATATATTTGTAACCACCGCATCACTTGAGAAGTGTGATTCATTCGTATGAGAATTTTGCCAGAGAAATGGCGGCTCCCATCTCTCTCTCTCCCTCTCTCCAAGAAACGCAGGAAGGATAAACCTAGTGGAGGTTTCCTTCCTTTTCCTTAGATCATTCTTCTATCTTCTTTCCACACGGCATTTGGGTTGTGGAAATAATTCCCTTTCCTAGTGATTGTGGAATCTCCCTGGTAAATCTTTGGTGGTGGAACGAGAACGTGGATCCAGATTTACTTCCGTTGCGTATACTTCATTATTTAGGAAAGCGAATCCAGGTAAGGATATTTCCCCTGTCAATTAAATTGAATTGATATATTTTGAGTATTACCAACATTGGCATCAAAGTCTTTGGTTCCCACGGTTCTTTGTTCCTCCCCATTGTTTAATTTCATTGTATGGATCCAATGGGAGGATCAAGGGTTTATGGAAACCTGCGTAGAATCCAGGGTTTAATATGAAACCATGGGAAATTGATAGGGTTTTGGGTTCGGATCTGAGTGGGAGGATCCTTGTATTTTTCTCTTGTAAATTTTTGCATGAATTGATTATCCATGATAATTTTTTTTGTTTAATAATTATTGTTGGATTTTTTCATGTGTTTTTAGATGAATTTTTGGAAAGAAAAAACGTTATTTTCCTTTTTTTCGGAAAAATTTCGTTCAAAGAAAATTGAAAAAAAGAAAGAAAAAGAAGCCATTTTTGGTCACTGTGGACCAGACGGACGTCCGTCTATTGTCAGAGTAATCACAGTGACCCAGACGGAATTTCTTTGGGCAGAAGGAATTCCGTCTGGGCAGACGGCAGTCCGTCTGGGCATAAAAGGCAGACGGACGACCGTCTGGGAGATGGATTTTTTTGGATATTGGTTTGTCCACTTTAGAATGTGTTTCTAATTTACTGGACATCAATGGCTCACAATCTATGTGATGTTTGAGCATTGAGGGCCTAATGGGGCCTAGTGGGAGCTAATGAGGTAGAAGTGTTTTGTGTGAACCACCTCATAGCATTAACATGATTGCATATTTTATTTTATTAAAACTGTTTTAATTATGGGTCTATCAATCATGTTTTCTTGCACATAATAAAACTAGTGTATAAGTCTATGTGGGTTTGCATGAGAATTTGATTGAATGTTTGTTAGCATCTCTTTTGGTTTAAATGCTTACCCCATAGGTTAACTATGCTAATGTGATTTGCTGTTGCTTGAGTTGTGTTTTGTGCTAGAATAGTTGAACTCATCCTAATATATAATGTCTCTCGAACAAATGGTTGCTACCAAAAGCATTGTTGCTGACTTTGCAAAAGGAGATAAACTGAATGAGAGGTATTATGACCTCTGGCACCAAAAGGTGCAGTATCTCTTAGAAGAATAGAACATGCTGAAAACCATAAACTAGACCATGTCCCCACCTGAGGAAGGTACCACTGCACAGTATTGCAGGAACCTTGAGCTTTACAATGCCTAGAAGAGGAAGGACTGGGTAGCTAGGATTAGTATCCTAAGCTCCATGAGGGATGACCTGATGCTTTGTTTTGAGAAGCATAGGACTGCAAAGTCTTTGTGGGAGGCTATGAAGTTCCAGTACGGAGGGACTTCCACCACAAGAGGCCGCCAGCTCTGACTCACCTTTGACGGTTATAAAATGCACCAGGGTCACACCATGAGGCAGCATATAACCATCATGTCTAACATGATTAGTGAGTTGAGCGCATGTGGGTGCCAGAAGACTGATGAGGAGCAAGTCTCCGCAGTCATCAGGTCATTGCCAAAGACTTGGGAGCATATGAAGATCTTCTTGACTCATGCTGATGAGGTCAAGACTTTTGATCAAGCTGCCAAGCACCTTGAGCTTGATGTGGATCGGATGTTGGCCGATGTCCCTCTCACTGAAGTACTTGCTGCTGAAGTAAGCACTAATAAGGGTGCAGGTTTCAAGCGCAAAAAGGAGAGAGCTCAACCTCAGTGGTCTAGGCAAAGTAACAGAGGTGGGAACAAAAAACAAGAGTGGTTTATGAGACATGTTTTTTAGAGTTGTATTAGAAAACAATTCTTTGGTTTTTTATCTAGGTGATACAGTTATGGTTATGGTTTTCTTCATAAGGGTTTCATTGTATTGAATACAATTGATTATTCATTTAATTCTAGTAGTGCTTTTGTTTGCCAAAATACTGTGTGTATTGATTCTAATTTGTGGAATGCTAGACTAGGACATAATGGCTTAGATAGGATGAACAGGTTGGCAAGAGAAGGTCTCTTAGGCCAAGGTTCACTATCTAATTTGCCAACCTGTGAGTCATGTCTAGCAAGAAAAGCAACTAGAAAACCATTTGAAAAGGCTTTGAAAGCCTCTCTTCCTTTAGAACTTATCCATTCATATGTGTGTGGACCCATGAATGTGCATACTAGAAAAGGACAGGCTTATTTCATCACATTCATAGATGACGATACACGGTATGATCACATTTATCTAATTTCTCATAAGTTAGAAGCTTTAGAATGTTTTAAGAAATTCATGAGCTTAGTTGAGAATCAGTTAGATAAAATGATTAAAACTCTTAGAACGGATAGAGGTAGAGAGTATCTCTCCGATATGTTCAAAGGGTTGTGTGATGAAAAGGGGATATCTAGACAACTTACTATTCTAGCGACTCCACAGCAAAATTGGGTTGCTGAGAGGAGGAATAGAACCTTGCTAGACATGGTGAGATCCATGATGGCACAGGAAAATCTACCCATCTCTTGGGAAGATGCTTTGCTGACTGCGGCCTATATCCCCAATAGAGTTCCAACCAAATCGGTTCCTTCCACACCATATGAGTTGTGGACCGGAAGGAAGCCAGATTTGAGTTACTTGTGCCCATGGGGATGTGCAGCATATGTTCACTCTACTTCTCACCAATATGGAAAGCTTGGATCCAGAGGAAGAAAGTATATCTTTGTGAGATATTCTGAACCCTCAAAGGGCCATGTCTTCATTGGACTAGATGAGAGTGAGAGGAGAACAGAACTTGAGTCTAGGGATGCAACATTCTTGGAGAATGATTTTCCATCTCTTTCAGGAGTTAACAAATAATCACCAGAATTCTTTGAGATACAAGATAGTGGTCTTGTCACTCCAGGGATTCAGATCCTGGATAATGAACCTGGGGTTCATCTAGAAGATCCTAGTGGGAGTGGGAGTGCAGGTGTGATAGCTACCTCAGAGGGTGAGCAATCTGACATGCACTTGCGCCGTAGTGGGTGCGGGCTAGTTCCTCATCGACGTAGAGCATGAAGCCTACATGGTAACTCCTGAAGAGATCGACTGTGAGATGATTTCATTCAATGAGTATGAACCGAAGAGCGTGCAGGAAGCTCTTGCGGGGTCAAGCTCAAAGGAATGGTTGAAAGAAATAGAGGAAGAGTTGGAGTCAATGAAGTTAATCATGTTTGGGACTTAGTTAACTTGCCGTCGAGCTGAAAGGCAATTGGGAACAAGTGGGTTATCAGATCAAGAGAAAGGCGGATGGATCTGTTGAGAGATTCAAGGCTCGTTTAGTGGCTATGGGCTACACCCAACGAGAGGGCGTTGATTATGAGGAAACTTTTTCCCCTGTGGTTAGGTTTGTTTCAATCCGCCTCATACTAGCCATTGTTGCTCAGTTGGACTTGGAGCTTTATCAAATGGATGTAAAAACTGATTTTCTCAATGGAGAACTTGAGGAAGAGATCTATATGGATCAACCTCAAGGCTTTGAAGCTAATGGACTTGAGCGCAAAGTGTGCAAGCTAAAGAAGTCCATATATGGCTTAAAGCAAGCATCTAGACAGTGGAATGTGCGCTTCCACCAAGCTATGATGGAAAATGGTTTTTCCATGCTTGAGGAAGACCACTGTGTTTACACCAAGAGATCTAATGGTAATTATGTCATTCTGACATTGTACGTAGATGACATATTTATGGCTAGCAATAGCAAGGAGCTATTGGAAACCATTAAGAAATGGTTGTCCTCCGTATATGATATGAAGGACATGGGTGAAGCAAGCTATGTGCTTGGTGTCAAGATTGTCAGAAATAGGCAAAAGAGATTACTGGGTTTATCTCATGAGACCTATATTGACAATGTCTTGATAAGATATCAGATGCACAACTGCAAACCAATTGATACTCCAGTGGAGAAGGGTTTGAATTTGAGCCTTGATATGGGTCCTAAGACTCTAGAGGAGAAAACCAAGATGGAAAGAGTTCCATATTCCAGTGCAGTGGGTAGCCTTATGTACGCTATGATGTGTACTAGGCCGGATATTTGTTATGCAGTGGGTTTGGTTAGTCAGTACCAATCAAACCCAGGCATAGAGCAATGGAAAGCAGTCAAGAGGATATTGAGATATCTTAGAGGGATGAGTAACTACATGTTGTGTTACCAAGGATTGGATTTGCACTTAGTTGGCTATAGTGATGCCAACTAGGCTGGAGACATTGATGAGCGCAAATCAACCTTTGGATATGCTTTCTTGCTGAATGGCGGGGCCATCTCGTGGTGTAGCAAGAAGCAAACTTGTATATCCCTCTCGACCATGGAAGCAGAGAATGTGGCATGCTCAGCTGTGGTTCAAGAGGCTGTTTGGTTGAGGAGATTCCTTCGACATACTGGGATTGTGATGACATCCAAAGAGGCTGCCCTTGTCTACTGTGATAGTCGGCAGCTCTTAGCTACGTCAAAGACCCCAAGTATCATGAGAAGACCAAACATATACAGTTAAGATATCACTTTGTTAGAGACATTACATCAAGGAAGAAAGTTGTACTTAAGCACATATCTACTAGTCAGATGGTAGCTGACACTCTTACCAAACCTATAGCCAAGGATGTTTTTATTTCTCATGTAAAATCCTTGGGCTTGCGTAGATTGTGACTTACTTTTGTACTGAGACTTTCTTATTAATGAGTAATATGAGTTCAATTCAGCATTTCATTCATTCACTTTCTGTGTGATTGTGTTTTTCTAGCATAAAACAAGATATGTCAATAGGCAAGAGAATGGCTCACTCACACAAGCATTCGCCTCTGGCGCCTTGGAGGCGAGCAGAGATGAGACGGATTGTGAATGACTTTGTGTAGGTCAATTCATAATCATGATGTCACCTTGATTTGGAATCAAGATGAGTTTCTCTATTGTGAAGAGAATCGACATGAATGTTCCCACTATTCATGTTGCCTATAGGAGCCAGGTGCGAGTACTTTATGTGGCGCTAGGGTGGCGACAATAAAGAAACTCGGGTTAGGCGCAAGAGGTTGCGACTAAACTAAGACCTGTATGGTGTTGAGATGGACATACGTTCTATTGTATATAGAATGCTCCACCATAGCACGTATATCATACTATGTGTGCTTAGCGATCATTGGAAATGATAGGATGGATCCCTTCTCCTTTCATTGTGTGAGTCCTGGACTTTATGGTCCATTAGTGTTCTTAGTGACTTTCGACGACATCATGAAACGAAAGATTGATGTGGCTACTTTGGGATGTTACCTATGGTCATGATAGATTCAACCTAAAGGGGCACTATCGGGAAAGGAGTCAATCCTAAGTGTAGTGATGGTCTGGGGCGAAAGGAAAGGTTTGATTCAACTGCACCCTAAAAGTGTTGCTGGCGCCAACTGTATGTGTTACAGTAGTGAACATTTTAAGGATAAGAAGGTGATCTCTCAGGAGATACCTTTAGTCTGGTGAGTTTGAATAAACCTAGGACATTGTGGTATATTAATACTTATTTGATATGTTTCTTTGAGTGATGTGCCTTCTAGCCTTCTAGGAAGGTTTCTAGTTTGGGGCTCACGCATGCAGGTATATCACCGGTTGCACGACCCATTTTGCCAGTATGACTTGTGGATGTTAGTGTCTGGGACATAGGTGGTTTATGTATCTGGGATACATAGCGAAGAGATCAATATGTATGTATATCTGGGATATACATGTGTGTCTGGGACACAAGAGGTCTATGTATCTGAGATACATAGTAGAGATATTGAATGTGTATATTTGGGATATACATGTGTGTCTGGGACACATTGAGAGATTAACACTTGCCCTTGTGCAAGTGGGAGCTGTTGGAATTTATTAATATAATTAATAAATTTAATGCCCAAGGGCAAATCTGGAAACTCACAATTAGGGCGGTTACAGAATATAGGTTATATTTGTAACCACCGCATCACTTGAGAAGTGTGATTCATTCGTACGAGAATTCTGCCAAAGAAACAACGGCTCCCATCTCTCTCTCTCCCTCTCTCCAAGAAACGTAGGAAGGATAAACCTATAGGAGGTTTCCTTCCTTTTCCTTAGATCATTCTTCCATCTTCTTTCCACACGGCATTTGGGTTGTTGAAATAATTCCCTTTCCTAGTGATTGTGGAATCTCCCCGGTAAATCTTTGGAGGTGGAACGAGAATGTGGATCCAGATTTACTTCCACTGCGTATACTTCATTATTTAGGAAAGCGAATCCAGGTAAGGATCTTTCCCCTTTCAATTAAATTGAATTGATATATTTGGAGTATTACCTACATGGCCAATTGGAGACGCTTCAACTGTGGTAGTTGTGTGTCACTGAGTAGTCTCTCTAATTGATCACTTGGTTGATGACTAGAGATTTATCGCTTGCTATTGATGGTAGTGGCGATTTTGGTAGAGATTTATTGCTTGCTAAATTAAGGAGAGGTTGATGTATTTCTTCTTGATCTTGTTGGTGAACACCTTCCATGTTGGAGGAGACGACTTCTATTTAGAGAAGGAAATTTGAACAATAAAAAGATTCAAACATGAACCTTATGTGAGTGAACAGCTTATAACAGCAGACACCATTTCTAGAAAGACAGAAGGAACTGAATAGGTGTAAAGCAGAATTGGGAAAATCTGATGTCTTGAGCGAGAGTGGTCTAATTGGCTTGGAAGTTGAACCTTGGTTGGGTGACTTTAGGAATCAGGCCTTTTCAAATTTAAGATAAGATTTAGTTTGATGGGTATGTTATGTAGAACATGGGAAAACAAAAGGTGTGTACTAGAATATGATGGAACCAAGTCTAATCTGAAAACCATATTGGAGAGGAAAGTAGCAGCGATCAGTTAAGGGGTTGGTTACCAAATCTCAGAATGAAGTAATTTATGTTGGGTAAACTTGTGATTATCTAAAGACTAAAGTGGTGAAAAAAGGGTTATTGCAGGTTATAAAAGAAATGATAACTGATCTCTAACTTGAAGTAAATAGAAGGGAATCTAAGAAGAATTCTAGAACCAAGAGAAGGAAGAGGTGCCATGATGCATGATGCAAATTGTTGTGGGGAAATATGGTCCCGATCCTCCCCCCTCGGGAGAGAGGCACCCCCACTCGGGAGAGAGGCACCCCCCTCGGGAGAGATGCACCCCCACTCGGGAGAGAGGCACCCCCCTCGGGAGAGATGCACCCCCCTCGGGAGAGATGCACCCCCCGTCGGGAGAGATGCACCTCCCTCGGGTTGATGCATCTCTTCCCTCATAAAGGGTCCCGAGTGGCTCACTCGGGACAAATACACCTCTCTTGGTTATCTGATTTCTTCCTTGAAGAAGGTCCCGAGGGCCTCATTCGGGAGAGACACCTCCCATGTGGGATGGCTCACCTCATCTCTGAAGAAGGTCCCGAGGGCCTCATTCGAGAGAGACACCTCCCTCTTGGGCAGGTTCATTTATTCGTCGGAGAAGTGCCACACTTGGGAAAAATATCCAACTCTAGCATTTCTCAGAAGACTCTCTTGACTAAGTCAAGAAGAGTTAGTTACGCATAAACACTCAGCATATCTATTCCGAGAATTGGGGAGGTGAGTCAGCATAACGGCGTTATCAGGTGCGACAAAGAAGGAGCCGTTATTCCACTACTCCACTCACTCCTCAACTATCGATCCGGAATCTAAGGAATCGCTGTAAAACCCAGCCCTAACCTTGACCCGGAAACCTTGTTATTTGTAGGCCCCCCACACCCCGAGGGAAAGAAAGAGGGCGCTTTGGGCCCCCCCCGGGGAGGACTTGGTGTCTGGCTTTGAATCCATGAAAGTTGATGATGAAGTTCTATTTATGGAAACTGAATCCTGATGAAGATCTGATTAGTTGATGGACTTGGAGTGCTCTCTATCTTGGTTTGAAGGCATTTCTACCTATTAGGTAAGTCACTTGACTTGTGTGCAAAACCCCTTTAGGATTGGATTTGATCTGGACCTTCAATTCCCTGTTTTGGTCTTGCTGTCAGCATTGGTCGACTGATTGGTCAACTGGACCAGTCGACCAATCCACTCGACCAATGAGTGCTGTCTTTGGCAATTAGGTTGTTCTTGCTCTATTTAAGTCCAATCTCGAGTCCACTTCGTATTTGCTGCCTCCAAACTCTCTGGAACGAACCAAAGACCTCTGCAAGTCATCTCTCTTGCATCCTTGGTGTTTTCTTGACGGATCTCCGTCGAAACTCTTCTTTTTGCATCAAAAGGTATGTCTACTCTCTCTTCTTCTCCTCCATCTTTGTTTTTCTTTCCTTTTTGAGTTGAGACAGTAGAAGAGATGCTGCATTCTCTGTTGCAAACATCTCCGAACATGTTCTCATGATCATCCTAAGGATTTGAGGCTAGAACAATGATCTTAACCATGATCATTGCAAGCTTTTGAAGGAATCATGATCAAACCATGATCTAATCTTTGTTAAACTCCTAATCTGAATTCTGATCTCTTTGGATCTTCTATGTTGATCATGTTAGTAGTTAATTACTGTGTTTTCCTTCCATGATCCATAATCTATAAATCTCTAGTTGTTCTCTTCTACCTTACTATGTGTTCTTCATGATGCATGGTAGTTACATATATGGTAGGTTTTATTTCCTTATTTAGATTTATGCTTCTAAGCCTTATTCCATGAAGATCTAAGTATGTTTTCATGATACCATTACCTGAAGCAATGATCCATCCTCCTATTGTTCTTGTCTTTGTTTTCTATTTCAAATTCATCAAGATCCATGGTTGATCTAATTATGGTAACTTTTTGTTTCCTAATTTGGATCTTGATATCTTGATTGGATTAGTGTTTTGAGGTCCCCTATATGTTAGAATACTACTGATGTAGTCTACCCCTTGATTAGTACCCTTTTGAACCACCAAATTCGGATTTCATATCTTAAAACTCTGTTTTTTTAGGGTTATCGTCTCGCATTGGTCGATCGATTGGTCGACTGGACCATCGACCAATCCACTCGACCAATGAGTACAAGCAACTCTAGAATTGGTCTATGTTGGATGTTTTGGTATCTTTTCTGTTAGGGATCTTTCCTAATATGTTGTATATACTTGTTTAGGACCTTCTTCTCAAGTTTGCCGAGATCTTACTTGATTTCTTAGGATTCCTTTGCGAGTTATAAAAGGTAAGGATGGTTATTTCCTTAATTACATAGATAGCATGAATCTAGTTTCTATATTTGAATATCATAGATATGATTCCTAAATTAGATTCTTACAATGATATACTACTGTTGCATAACTTTGATTACAGTAGCATTTCTTTTTTTTTTTAATTTGTTTTTTGTTTGATTTACTTACCAATGTTATAAAAGTGATTGTAATTATTGATTTCTTTCCAGATATGAAGTTACCATATATGTGATGATATGAATTGATGCATGTGTATGCTTAAGTACGGTTTGGAAAGGAGAGGTGTCCTTTTGACACTTCTGTCCTTGGACTACTACGGGAATATTATGGGATGTTTCCGGAGATGCCCTCTGGACACCTTCCTAAACTCGTTGGATGACATATCTAGGATTGTCTAGTAGTGTTTGGCTAGGATGTCCTTGTTATGTCGACCCTAATCGGAGGGGTATTGAGACCGAACGACCCGTGGTAGCAATGGGGATTCATGGGCGCTCAAGACCGGTAACCAACCCGTGAGAGGGCAGGAATCACATTGTGGGGGCCATTTATTGATAGGGTTGCATATGGTTAGACTTGGGCTCACGGGCGCTTAAGACCGGTAACCAACCCGTGAGAGGACGTGAGAGCTTCCCGTTTACCATATGTGGATGATCAATAAGGTTGATGAGTCCGTAGTCAGGGACTATGAGGACTCTAGTGTGAAGGATACCGGGAAGGATCGGATCGGTCGGGACGAGGAATGGACGTATCTGGATCCGACTTGATGTAACTAAGTAGAAGACTTGCATTTGGCTAGGTTTTACCCCGACATGCGCCAAGATTTATACCAAATGGTTGTGAGAGAGTGTGTTGACTTAACCCCCGCCCATGGTTTGTCCCGAGGGATGAAGGACCCATTACCAATCGGCTGCTCAAGACCGGTGAAATGATCCGTGAGAGAATCCAAGATATCTTAAATGGTTGAGGATGTGAGTGGACTTTCCTAAAGAAGTACGGTGCTATGACTTAAAGCATGTCTGCCAATAGAGACCAGCATACATAGAGTTAGATTCATTCATTCATTGCTTGTCTCATATCATATTGCATTCATGATTGTTCGGAATCCCGCCATTTATGTTATTATGGATTTTTAATCGCCTTACTAAGTTTCTTTGAAACTCATTCCTTTATTGTACAATGTTGTTAGACTATCCTGCAGGTACTGAGTACTATGACGGTCCCTATGAAGAAGCGCAAGGCGAAGAGGCATATCTCCAGGAAGGTGATTGCGGTTACCACAATTACTCGAAGATCCCGCGAGTGGTTATGCTCCGTACGATGCTTAGTCCGACCATTGAGTGGAAGCGTCCTTGTGCCATTTATGAGATTTACACTTACAAGGATGTTGTCTATAAAGTGGAGAACAATTTAGTTACCCAATGTACTTGCTACTGGGATTAGGTTTTGTCTAGTTTATTCTTTAGAGCTACTTTTCCGCTGGTTGTAAAGTGGGATTTTTGCCTCACTTTACTTATCTGTTTGATACTCGATTATATCTATTATTCCGATTCATTTATGATTCATTCTTTTCTTTATTGGATCTATGATTTATCTTCCGCACTCTTGTTATGATTGTTCATGATTATGTTATTGTTTATGTGGGAGGTTGATCACTCGATACCCGATCTTCGGGCTGTGGATCACACTCTCGGGTATGCCGGATAGGGTACCGGCCGGGTGGGCGTGGATGATTGGTATCGGAGCCCAAGGTTCGAGGAGATCCTAACCACAAAAGACAACAACTGAACATTCCCGAGTCATTGATCTGAAATGACTCTTCTACTCTTAGAAGTGAATAATAGAACACTGAATTAGAAACTTGACCTTTGAGGCATAACAGAACATTTCCGAATAACATACCATAATTATACTTGAACAAATGTCACTAATGCAAGGAAAAGAAAGGTGCATAACATACAATAATTAAAGAGAAACAAAATGAACTTCATTAATTTCAAAGGTTTTTACAACGATTACATCCGAAATGCATAAATGGAAATCCTAAGGTACAGTCTATCTAGGTGATCCGCTCCGATCTCTCGTATGCTCCGAACTCCTCTCGCTAGCTGAGTCACCCGATGCTCTATCTTATCCTGTCGTGACTCCATCCTCTCGTACACTCTGCTCTCCGTCCGACCTCCATTCTCTCTAGCATGGAAGTCATCGATCTCATCTCGTGCTCCAAGATCTGAAGTCTCCGGAACCGCATGTGAAGGGCCACCTACCTCGAAGTGTGATGAAGGAAACTCGTGATGCACGGGCTCAGCCCTCGCGCATATCTCGCATCATCTCCGGCCTGATCATCACTATCGGGACCGATATCCTCTCCTCCATCCTCCGATCCCCGATCCTCATCCTCCGATTCATCATCATCCTCACCCTCCGGACCAGGAGATCTCTCCGATCGTGTAGTCTCATCCGACGAATGGTCCGAGTCCCAATAGGGTATCCCCGTGATCTAGTGTCCACCGGTGTATCCTCGAAACTCACCCCGAAATGCCCGAAGATCAAAGTCGGTAGCCTCCCATAGCAAAGGTTCCGCATGCTAGGCCGCAGAACTAAGTCCAAGCATGACCTGCTGAATGATGTAGGAGAGATCGATCTCGAAGCCCATGTAGATGCGGTAGATGACTAAGGCCTCCATCACCGTGACCCGATGGTGATGTCCGGCTTTCGGCATGATGTTTCGGCCGACTATGCGACCGATAATCCGTGCAGAACCCGTCATCCGTCCGCTAGTCCACGGAGTGAAGCATCAACGGCTATCCCATAGCGTAGAGCATATCTCGCGAAGCTCGTACGGCATCGGATGGCTGTCCGGATCTGCTCCTCGCAGTATCCACACACACCGCTGTGGGATAGTAAGGAACCCGCAAGATCTCAGCCGGTGTCCGGGTAGAGAAGCGAATCTGAGTCCGGAAGACCCCCGCTCCCGAGGACAAGTCTAAGTGGATGTCCTTGGCCTCGAGCCTCCTCTGTGTAAGTAAGGTTGCTGAAGAACAACCTCACTAGTTCCGGGTATACCGGTAGATCCTCGGTGAAGAGATGAGTCCACCGCAATGTGTCGAACCTCCGCCGAATCCTAAAGGCTCGAGCTGGCGTAAGTGAAGTAGACGTCCCATCTCAATATTGCAAAGAATCGAAGTAGGCCTCGTACAGGAACTCGGCCCGAGGTGTGTCAAACATGTCCGGTCTCCTAACCTCCCGTCTAGGTTCGGAAGGAACCTGACCTCTGCCCCTAAGAGCACCTACGATGCGACCACGACCTCTACCTCGTCCTCGCCCTCCCCTTTGCATAGTGTATCTGTGAAAGAGACAAGAGACAATTCCAATTAGTGCTATTTTAAGATTTGAGCCAAAAGGGTATTTTCGTAATTTTTCGGAAAATTTCAAATTTGGGGGAAATTTGATTTGAACATACTAGCATGTGCGCAATACTTGGAATTTCATGTCTATGAAGTTTGTTTGATGAAAATCGATCGAAAACTTGGACTAAAGCGAAAAATTCAGCAAGAAGGAAATTTGGGGATTTTGCAATTTAGGTCAAAATTGGATTTTTGAAAAGTTGAAATTGGTTAAATCAAATTGTATGGACCTATCTACAATGTCATCTTGAGCATGTAGCATTTGATCTCGTGCGAAAATTTCAAGCGATTTGAGAGAAAACGAAATTTTTCTAAAGATATCGATTTCGGTATAAAACTTTGCGAGATGAGCACCAATGTGTTAAAACTTGTTGTCTATGCATGGCATTGTGTTTAAAACCTAAGGAATATGTTTCTAAGCATTCCTAAGCATGATTTCTAGCATTGGATACAAGTAAAGCATGGTTTTATTGAAATGCAAGCATGAGAAGATGAAAATGGAAGGAAGATTAAGAGGTTTACCTTGTTTGTGAAGATGGTGTGTTGTGGTGTTGTTGTTGAAGCACTAAATCACCTCAAGAACACTTGTGGGAACTCTTGGAGATTTTCCCTAGAGCTCTCTCACCTTTGGAAGAAGTTAGAATGAGGTTGGAATGTGGAAATGAGGCTTATAATGCGAATTTTCGCATTCTGTCGCATTGGTCGACTCATTGGTCGATCGGGTCACTCGACCAATCACTCGACCAATGGTCACGAGACCTCTCATTTGCTGTTGAATTTTTGGAAAATGTGATTTTTGCCTTATGGAATATTGTTTGATGACTATATGGATATATTTGAGCATGATTTAAGTTTTCAAATCATTTGGACTTGTGGTTTATGTTGAAACTTCGAAATTCGGTATTTTGATGTTCTCGGTTTTGGTGAATGGTTACTCTCGAGAAGTGGGCGTGGTGAATCCAAGTGGTCATGGAGGTGGTGAAACCCGGGGTGGTGAGCCATGGAGGTGGTGGGATACCAAATGTTGATCGGGGTACCCATGAGATCCCCGGTGCCCCGAATGTTGGAAGTTTCAGAGATATTGCCAATATTATGGGCAATATGATGCAGCAGCAAGAAGCAGCTCGGTTCAACCAGATGTTGGTGGGTTTCATGACTCGCATAATGAGACCCGGCTGGTGCTAATGTGAATCCTCATGCCGCAGTCCCGAATGCGGGAGGTTTAGCTGGAACTCCTCATACTCGCCTGATGGAGAGTTTTCTCAAGATGCAAGTACCCACTTTTACCGGAGTTACCAAGGACCCCTTGTTTCCTAACAAGTGGCTTCGTGAGTTGGAGAAGGCTTTCCGACATCCGCAATGCTCGGAGGCTCGAAGATTTTGTTTGCTTTGAACAGAAGTTGCAACAAGAAGCCGATGCATGGTGGATCTCCACTCGTCCTGTTTTGGAAGGTTTGCATGCAGGAGTTGTAACTTGGGAGTTATTCAAAGAGGCTTTTTGTATGAACTACTTTCCCGAGGCGGTGAAGGATGCGAAGGAAGCTGAGTTTATGATTCCGACTCAAGGAACTCCGTCCGTGTTGGAGTACCAACAGAAGTTCGAGGAGCTTCATTTCTTTGCTCCGATTCTTTGAAGGAAGACCTCGCCAAAGCAAAGAAGTTCTTCAAAGGACTGCGTCCGCCATTAAAGCTTACCTCACAGTCCAGCCTATAGTGAGCTATGCTCAAGTGGTGCAGAACTCGAAGAAGTTGGAAGAAACAGAGAAGGAAAGTGCTCGTGTGCAAAAGCCTTGGCAGATCAAGGAATTCTCGGTTTGGTGGATCGTAATGACCGTCGTTTTGTGAGACCTACACCCTACCCCCCTCCTCCTACCTTTCAGGCTAAGAGTGTAGGTCGAACACGGGTTTTCAGCAGCCCGGCCGCCTTTAGACAAGATGGCGGAAACCGACCACCAGCAAGTGCAAGTGCAAGTGCAAGTGCAAGGCCTTTTGTTCGAAGCCCTCTCGTTGCAGCCACCCTCGTTGGATCCAAGCAATCCCGTTTGCTTCTCTACCGCAAGCAAGCTGGTCATTTTGCTCGTGCTCTGTCCGGCGCGGCCGCCCAAAGCCTCGCCCCTGGGTGAAGAGTGCTCCCGCTCCTCCCTCTCGGTAGAGTTTTCGGTATTTCCAGGTCTTGGAGCAGGATCCAAGCCATGATGTGATTACAGGTACATTGTTAGTCGCTTCTATTTCTGCATTTGTCTTATTTGATACGGGTGCATCTCATTCGTTCATGTCATCTCGCATTCATCAAGAAGACTAACCTAATCCCCGAGAAGTTGTCTAGTTGTTTATTGATTAGTACACCTACTGGTCCGTTTGTGAAACTAGATAAGGGGTTATCTAAATGTCCCGTGTTGATTGGTGAGAAGAACTTGGAAGCCAATTTTGTGATTCTTGACATGAAGGACTTCGATGTTATTTTGGGAATTGATTGGTTGACAGCCCACAAAGCTGTGTTCCTTTGTTCCTCAAAGAAGATTCAGTTCCATATTTGTGGAAGTCCGGTCTTTGAATTTCGGGGTGAAAAGAGAAGGGTTTGTAAGAAGGTGTCGTCTCGCACCGATGCAAGTCTATGCCCTAGTGGATGATGCTTCATCCGAAGGCAAGGGTATAGTGGAGAAAAGAGTCGATGAAGTCGAGTTGTCTGCGACTTTGTTGATGTCTTCCCCGATGATCTATCGGAGTGCCTCCGGACGAGAGATGTTGAATTCTCTATTGATCTCGTCCCCGGTGCTGCTCCGGTATCTAAAGCTCCGTACAGGATGGCTCCTACTGAGTTGAAAGAGTTGCAAAATCAGTTGAATGAGCTCATAGATAGAGGTTTCGTGCAGCCTAGTGTGTCACCTTGGGGAGCTCCGGTCTTGTTCGTCAAGAAGAAAGACGGTAGTATGCGCTTGTGCATCGACTACCGTGAGTTGAATAAGTTGACTATCAAGAATAGATATCCGCTGCCCGTAATCGATGATCTCTTCGATCAGTTGAAGGGTGCAGTTGTGTTCTCAAAGATTGACTTAAGGTCCGGATATCACCAATTGAAAGTGAAGTCTAGTGATATCTTCAAGATAGCTTTCCGAACGCGGTATGGTCACTACGAGTTTAGAGTCATGCCCTTCGGATTGACCAATGCTCCTGCGGTGTTCATGGACCTCATGAACCGAGTATTTCATGATGTGCTTGATAAGTTTGTGATTGTTTTCATTGATGACATCTTGATCTATTCGAAGAGCGAAGAAGAGCATGCGAGTCATCTAAGTTTCACCTTGCAAAGGTTGCGAAAAGAAGTTGTTCGCTAAGTTTAGCAAGTGTGATTTCCGGCTTAAGAGAGTGGTATTCCTTGGTCATGTAGTTTCAGCCGAAGGTATTCGTGTCGATCCCGAAAAGGTCCAAGCCGTGGCTGATTGGGAGAGACCGAAGTCGGCAACGGAAATAAGAAGTTTTCTTGGATTGGCGGGTTACTACCGAAGGTTTATTGAGAACTTTTCTCGGTTGGCTGCTCCTATGACTAAGTTGACCAGGAAAGAAGAGAAGTTTGTTTGGTCTGACGCCTGTGAGAAGAATTTCCAAGAGTTTAAAGATAGATTGACAAGTGCCCCGGTTTTGACTATACCCGATAGTTCCGGTGGTATGACAACCTTATACCGATGCGTCAAAGATTGGTTTGGGTTGTGTACTGATGCAACATGGCAAGGTCGTAGCCTATGCTTCTCGGCAATTGAAGGATTATGAGCGGAATTACCCCACTCACGATCTAGAACTTGCCGCCGTTGTCTTTGCTTTGAAGATTTGGAGACATTACCTTTACGGTGAGAAGATTGCCATTTTCACGGATCATAAGAGTTTGAAATACTTCTTTACCCAAAAGGAGTTGAACATGAGACAAAGGAGATGGTTGGAACTAGTCTCCGATTATGATTGTGATATTCAAGGTCATCATCCTGGGAAAGCAAATGTTGTTGCTGATGCTCTTAGTAGGAAGAACCAGAAGAAGACTTTGGATTTGAATGCTTTGAGTTTACCATTGTGGTCTTCTATTGAGAGTTTTGATTTGGAAATCGTTCTCGAGAATTCTGAATTTATTCTTTCGCCATGACGGCAAGATCTGGTCTTAGAGATAAGATTGTTGCTCAGCAGAGTTCCGATCAAGAGTTTTTGATCAAAGTTGAGAAGATTTCTTCGAATCCCGAGTCGGACCCCGACTTTGGTATATCCATGGATGGTGCTTTGTTGTTTAGAGGAAGACTGTGCGTGTGCTCGCAAACGAAGAAGTTAAGAAAGAAATATTGAAGGAAGCACACCAGGTCTTTTTATCGGACACCCGGAAGCACCAAGATGTACAAGGACTTGAAGGAACATTTTTGGTGGATTGGCCTAAAGGCGGATGTTGATAATTTTGTTGCCAAGTGTGAGACTTGCCAACGTGTGAAAGCTGTTCGACAACCTCCATCTTGATTACTTCAGCCTCTTCCTATTCCTAGTTGGAAGTGGGAGGATATCTCCATGGACTTTGTGACTAGCTTGCCTCGGACAAGTAAAGGCAATGACACCTGTGTGGGTGATTGTTGATAGGTTGACCAAATCAGCCCATTTCATTCCTATGAAGATCACTCATACTCGGATAAGCTAGCAAGGCTTTATGTGGATAATGTGGTTCGTCCGCATGGTGTGCCATTGAGTATTGTTTCGGATCGTGATCCTAGGTTCACCTCAAGGTTTTGGAATAGTTTGCAGAAGGCCTTGGGAACCCAATTGAACTTGAGTACAGCTCATCATCCACCACAGCCGATGGACAATCCGAGCGGACAATTCGGACATTGGAAGACATGCTCAGATCTTGTGTGGTGGATATGGGTGGTAATTGGGATGAACACCTAGCTTTGGTTGAGTTTGCCTATAACAACAGCTTATCAAGCAACAATAGGCATGGCTCCATTCAAGGCTTTGTATGGCAGACTTGTAGGACACCTTTGTACTGGACTCGAGACAAGGGGAAAGAAAAGTCTTAGGTCCCGAGATGATTGAAGCTACAAGTGCTATGGTAGATATGATAAGAGAAAGGATTAAGTCTGCCCAGTCAGACAGAAAATCTTATGCTGATAAGAGAAGGACCGATTTGGAATTTCAAGTTGGAGAGAAAGTCTTTCTGAAGGTCTCACCAATGAAGGGTGTGATGAGATTCAATGTTAAGGGAAAGCTTAGCCCTCGTTACATTGGACCTTTCGAGATTTTGGAAAAGGTTGGACCTGTTGCGTATCGATTAGCATTACCTCCGCCTCTTGCTGGTGTGCACAATGTGTTTCATATTTCGATGCTCCGAAAATACATCGAGAATCCGGAACACATTTTGCAGCAAGCACCTGAAGGACTTAGTGCTGATTTGACCTATGATGAAGAACCGGCCGAAATCTTGGATAGGAAGGACAAGCAGTCATGGAATCGCACCATTCCTTTGGTGAAGATTCGGTGGAAGAACCATACCCCTGAAGAAGCTTCTTGGGAGAAGGAAGAAGATATGAAGGAGAAGTTTCCTTACCTCTTTGGAAGCACAGTACGCTTTCAATTTCGGGGACGAAATTTCTTTAAGGGGGGGAGAATGTAAAACCCAGCCCTAACCTTGACCCGGAAACCTTGTTATTTGTAGGTCCGATGACCCGAAGTAAAGTAAGAAGTCAGCTTTGGGCCATCCCAAGAGAGGACTTGGTGTCCGGCTTTGAATCCATGAAAGTTGATGATGAGGTTCTATTTATGGAAACCGAATCCCGATGAAGATCTGATTAGTTGATGGACTTGGAGTGCTCTCTATCTTGGTTTGAAGGCATTTCTACCTATTAGGTAAGTCACTTGACTTGTGTGCAAAACCCCTTTAGGATTGGATTTGATCTGGACCTTCAATTCCCTGTTTTGGTCTTGTTTGTCAAGCATTGGTCGACCGATTGGTCGATCGACCACCGACCAATCCACTCGACCAATGAGTGTTGTCTTTGGCAATTAGGTTGTTCTTGCTCTATTTAAGTCCAATCTCGAGTCCACTTCGTATTTGCTGCCTCCAAACTCTCTCGAACGAACCAAAGACCTCTCGCAAGTCATCTCTCTTGCATCCTTGGTGTTTTCTTGACGGACCGCGAAACTCTTCTTTTTGCATCAAAAGGTATGTCTACTCTCTCTTCTTCTCCTCCATCTTTGTTTTTCTTTCCTTTTTGAGTTGAGACAGAGAAGAGATGCTGCATTCTCTCGTTGCAAACATCTCTGGAACATGTTCTCATGATCATCCTAAGGATTTGAGGCTAGAACAATGATCTTAACCATGATCATTGCAAGCTTTTGAAGGAATCATGATCAAACCATGATCTAATCTTTGTTAAACTTCTAATCTGAATTCCGATCTCTTTGGATCTTCTATGTTGATCATGTTAGTAGTTAATTACTGTGTTTTCCTTCCATCAGATCCATAATCTATAAATCTCTAGTTGTTCTCTTCTACCATACTATGTGTTCTTCATGATGCATGGTAGTTACATATATGGTAGGTTTTATTTCCTTATTTAGATTTATGCTTCTAAGCCTTATTCCATGAAGATCTAAGTATGTTTTCATGATACCATTACCTGAAGCAATGATCCATCCTCCTATTGTTCTTGTCTTTGTTTTCTATTTCAAATTCATCAAGATCCATGGTTGATCTAATTATGGTAACTTTTTGTTTCCTAATTTGGATCTTGATATCTTGATTGGATTAGTGTTTTGAGGTCCCCTATATGTTAGAATACTACTGATGTAGTCTACCCCTTGATTAGTACCCTTTTGAACCACCAAATTCGGATTTCATATCTTAAAACTCTGTTTTTTTTAGGCTATCGTCTCGCATTGGTCGATCGATTGGTCGATCGACTACACGATCGACCAATCCACTCGACCAATGAGTACAAAGCAACTCCAGAATTGGTCTATGTTGGATGTTTTGGTATCTTTTCTGTTAGGGATCTTTCCTAATATGTTGTATATACTTGTTTAGGACCTTCTTCTCAAGTTTGCCGAGATCTTACTTGATTTCTTAGGATTCCTTTGCGAGTTATAAAAGGTAAGGATGGTTATTTCCTTAATTACATAGATAGCATGAATCTAGTTTCTATATTTGAATATCATAGATATGATTCCTAAATTAGATTCTTACAATGATATACTACTGTTGCATAACTTTGATTACAGTAGCATTACTTATTCATATTAAATTGATTCATGTATGATTTACTTACCAATGTTATAAAAGTGATTGTAATTATTGATTTCTTTCCATATATGAAGTTACCATATATGTGATGATATGAATTGATGCATGTGTATGCTTAAGTATGGTTTGGAAAGGAGAGGTGTCCTTTTTGACACTTCGTCCTTGGACTACTACGGGAATATTATGGGATGTTTCCGGAGATGCCCTCTGGACACCTTCCTAAACTGTTGGATGACATATCTAGGATTGTCTAGTAGTGTTTGGCTAGGATGTCCTGTTATTGTCGCACCCTAATCGGAGGGGGTATTGAGACCGAACGACCCGTGGTAGCAATGGGGATTCATGGGCGCTCAAGACCGGTAACCAACCCGGTGAGAGGACAGGAATCACATTGTGGGGGCCATTTATTGGTAGGGTTGCATATGGTTAGACTTGGGCTCACGGGCGCTTAAGACCGGTAACCAACCCGTGAGAGGACGTGAGAGCTTCCCGTTTACCATATGTGGATGATCAATAGGGTTGATGAGTCCGTAGTCAGTCGGGGACTATGAGGACTCTAGTGTGAAGGATACCGGAAAGGATCGTCGTGGACGAGGAATGGACGTATCTCGGATCCGACTTGATGTAACTAAGTAGAAGACTTGCATTTGGCTAGGTTTTACCCCCGACATGCGCCGCAGACTTATACCAAATGGTTGTGAGAGAGTGTGTTGACTTAACCCCCTGCCATGGTTTGTCCCGAGGGATGAAGGACCCATTACCAATCGGCTGCTCAAGACCGGTGAAATGATCCGTGAGAGAATCCAAGATATCTTAAATGGTTGAGGATGTGAGTGGACTTTCCTAAAGAAGTACGGTGCTATGACTTAAAGCATGTCTGCCAATAGAGACCAGCATACATAGAGTTAGATTCATTCATTCATTGCTTGTCTCATATCATATTGCATTCATGATTGTTCTGGAATCCTGCCATTTATGTTATTATGGATTTTTAATCGCCTTTACCGAGTTTCTTTGAAACTCATTCCTTTATTGTACAATGTTGTTAGACTATCCTGCAGTACCGAGTACTATGACGGTCCCTATGAAGAAGCGCAAGGCGAAGAGGCATATCTCCAGGAAGGTGATTGCGGTTACCACAATTACTCGAAGATCCCGCGAGTGGTTATGCTCCGTACGATGCTTAGTCCGACCATTGAGTGGAAGCGTCCTTGTGCCATTTATGAGATTTACACTTACAAGGATGTTGTCTATAAAGTGGAGAACAATTTAGTTACCCAATGTACTTGCTACTGGGATTAGGTTTTGTCTAGTTTATTCTTTAGAGCTACTTTTCCGCTGGTTGTAAAGTGGGATTTTTGCCTCACTTTACTTATCTGTTTGATACTCTGATTATATCTATTATTCTGATTTATTTATGATTCATTTTTTTCTTTATTGGATCTATGATTTATCTTCCGCACTCTTGTTATGATTGTTCATGATTATGTTATTGTTTATGTGGGAGGTTGATCACTCGAAAGCTGATCTTCGGGCTGTGGATCACACTTCGCGGGGTGGCCCCCGGGGGGGCGCGGCGGGGCCCCCCCCCCCCCCCCCCCTCCTCTTTAACCTTCCACCAACCCACCCACAAGGGAGGACAGCGTTTCTTTCCTTCTCTTCTTTCTTTTTGTGCTTTCGGGCTCTCCCACCATCCTTTTTTTTTCCCTGGCTTTTTTGGGCGGGGGGGGGGGCCCCGGCCAAAACTGGGCCGGACCGTTCTTGCTTTCTTTGTGTGTGCAGGCATCTCAGTTATTCCAACTTAGTTGGAGAGCTCTTAAGGTGGTCATCTCAATATCCGGCTCTCGAAGAAGTTCTAGACGCAACAATTTGGCGCCTTCTGTGGGAAAGTCACAAAAAGTCATGACGAGACGTACCACACCTCAGGTGGCAAGTTCTCAAATTCTCACTCGAGCGAGAGAAAGGGAGACAGAAAACGGACGTGTTGAAGAACAAACTCTCCCTTCTCTAGATCGACAAATTCCTATTCCGGAAGAAGGTCAAGAAGGAGTTCCGGAGAATCCCCCGTTAACTATTCCAACTCCATTTGGAGAAGGCGGTTCGAGTCAACCTCCTATTCCAGCGACAGGGGCCGATTTGCAGAATATGCAAAGAGAAGTCCAACAACAAATGTTGGAACTCCAAGGAGTTGTTCGAGGCTTAGTCCATCGGATCGGGGTACCATCCGGACCCCCTGAAATTCCCAAGAGGGACGAAGGCGTGAAGCCGTCCGTCAAACTCGGGATAGGCAACGTCCGATGAATGAAGAAAGGAGAAATCCCAAAATACCAAGGAGACCAGCCGAACGGGTTGGAGAAAGATCTCAAGGAGTGCATATTGAAGAGCCACGTCCCCGAGAGGATCGGTCGAGGGGAAGTGTGTTCCACCGTTTGGCTGGGCTTAGGCAAACTCAAGATTTACCTAGAAAAGGGCGCAGAAATGAAGTAGTTCGGGAGCAAGAAGGAGAAAGCCACGGAAGAGGCCATTCTAGATCTAATAACCCGAGAGGGTCGGTTAGTCAATATGGATCTTCTCATGGACCAACTTCCCAATATTCAGATCTCGGAAGTGTTCGGTCTCCGCAAGAGCGTCAAGAGGCGCATGGTCTCGGGAGAAGATTAGATGCCATGGAGAGACGGCTTGATGATCGGGACCTCGATGACGACTATGATGTGGTTGATAGAGAACCTTTCTCAGAAGAAGTCATGAGAGCACCTCTTCCACCGAACTTTATCATGCCGACGTTCACTCCCTATGAAGGTAAGTCCAATCCTCGAGAACATATTAGTTATTTTAAATCGGTCATGGCTGTTATTGGCCGAGAAGATGAGCTATTATGCCGAACGTTCCCGGCATCTCTCAAAGGCCCGGCGATAAAATGGTTTTCTAGCCTACCGCCAAGATCCATCCAAAACTTTCGAGAACTCGGGAGGAAATTTATTGCCCGATTCCGAAGTTGCATCGGGAGTAAGAAGACAGCAGATAGCCTTTTTGCCATCGAGGCGAGAAAACCAAATGAGTCCGTTCGGGACTTTCTTCTCGCATTCGATGAAGTGGCTATTGAAGTTGAAGAATTGGATGATACAGTGGCGTACAATGCGCTATGGAGTGGAATAACCCAAAGACGTTTGCTCGAGGTATTACTCCAAGACAAGCCGAGGACTTATGGAGCACTTCTCAAGAAATGTCAAAAACAAGCAACGGTTGCAGAAGTTATCGAAGCCCGGGAAGAGTCTACGAGAGGCGTAAAGGAAAAGAAGAATTATGGAGAAAGAGGTCAAAATTCAAATGCTCGGGCAAGAGATGACAAAAAGGGAGTTTGGAAAGAAAGACTCGCCAATGGAGACTTTACACCTCTTAATACTAAGAGGTCCGAGATTCTACTACAGATCAGAGATAACGAAAATTTGAAGTGGCCGGGCAAGATAAGAGCCCGACCCGAAGATAGGAATATGACAAAGTATTGCCGCTTTCACAAAGACTACGGCCACCATACGGATGAGTGCAGAAATCTAAAGATCGAGATCGAGAAACTCATCCAAGGAGGGCATCTTGAAAAGTACCTTCAGAAGAAGCGACAAGATCGAGAGAAGTCCCCACCTAGATCAACTAAAAGACTCAGATCCAAAAGTCCCGAGAGGGCAGATAAGAATCCCGAGAAGAAACCCGACACTCGGGAGTTTTCCCCCATTTACATCGTTTTGGGAAATCCGACGGAAGAATCCATTAAGAAGGCGAAGCAAAAGGCCCGGTTCATTGGATCGATGCAATTGCCAAGAAAACGAAGAAATGACTTATGCCCAGATCCAATAACCTTCACCGACGAAGATCTCAAGGGCGTCACTTCTCCTCACGACGATGCTATAGTTATCAAAGTGAAATTGGCAAACCAAGAAGTTCACCGAGTTCTTGTGGACACGGGATCTTCCGCCGACTTACTATCTTATGAAGCATTTAAGAAATTGAAGTTTGAGGACGAGATGATGACTCCATGCGGGACTCACTTATATGGGTTCGCCGGGTCGTCCGCCATATCCGAAGGGACTATCCAATTGGATCTAAGGATCGGGACTTCCCCTCGGGATGCAGTCGTCCAAGCAACATTCATGGTGGTTCGGGACCTTTCAGCTTACAACGTTTTACTCGGGAGGCCAACTCTTAACGCCTTAGGGGCGGTGGTTTCTCCAACACATATGAAGTTGAAGTTTCCAACCACAAGCGGGAGTCGGGGAGTGCTCTTCTGATCAGCGACTCTCCAGACAATGTTATGTGAATTATCTTAAGAAAGTCAAAAAAGCCGAGAGATCGGGCAATACAATGAGTATTGAAATTCGGGATGACCGGGATGAAGAAGCTATGCAGAGAGCCGAGCCAGTTGAAAAGCTTGAGCGAATTCAACTTCATCCGGATCTTCCCGAGAGAGGGACTATGATCGGGTCCGAACAGCCTACGGAATTCAAGGAAGAGCTCACCGAGTTTCTCCAAAACAACCTAGATGTATTCGCATGGTCGGCCGAAGACATGCCCGGAATAGATCGAAGAATTGCAGAACATAGCTTATGGATAAGGGACGATGCAATTCCAATGATCCAAAAAAGAAGGAATTTTTCGCTCGAGAAACATTCTGCCATCAGGACCGAAGTGGAGAAACTAGAGCAATCGGGTTTTATAAAACCCATAGAATGCCCAACTTGGTTGGCGAATGTAGTCATGGTGAAGAAAGCCAACGGCAAATGGAGAATGTGTACAGATTACACGGACTTGAATAAAGCATGCCCAAAGGATTGCTATCCACTTCCTCAGATCGACCTTTTGATCGACGCTACATGTAAAACCCAACCCTAACCTTGACCCGGAAACCTTGTTATTTGTAGGTCCGATGACCCGAAGTAAAGTAAGAAGTCAGCTTTGGGCCATCCCAGTAGAGGACTTGGTGTCTGGCTTTGAATCCATGAAAGTTGATGATGAGGTTCTATTTATGGAAACTGAATCCTGATGAAGATCTGATTAGTTGATGGACTTGGAGTGCTCTCCATCTTGGTTTGAAGGCATTTCTACCTATTAGGTAAGTCACTTGACTTGTGTGCAAAACCCCTTTAGGATTGGATTTGATCTGGACCTTCAATTCCCTGTTTTGGTCTTCTTTGTCAAGATTGGTCGACCGATTGGTCGATCGGCCATCGACCAATCCACTCGACCAATGAGTGCTGTCTTTGGCAATTAGGTTGTTCTTGCTCTATTTAAGTCCAATCTCGAGTCCACTTCGTATTTGCTGCCTCCAAACCCTCTGGAACGAACCAAAGACCTCTGCAAGTCATCTCTCTTGCATCCTTGGTGTTTTCTTGACGGATCTTCGTCGAAACTCTTCTTTTTGCATCAAAAGGTATGTCTACTCTCTCTTCTTCTCCTCCATCTTTGTTTTTCTTTCCTTTTTGAGTTGAGACGAGAAGAGATGCTGCATTCTCTGTTGCAAACATCTCTGAACATGTTCTCATGATCATCCTAAGGATTTGAGGCTAGAACAATGATCTTAACCATGATCATTGCAAGCTTTTGAAGGAATCATGATCAAACCATGATCTAATCTTTGATTAAACTTCTAATCTGAATTCTGATCTCTTTGGATCTTCTTTGTTGATCATGTTAGTAGTTAATTACTGTGTTTTCTTTCCATGATCCATAATCTATAGATTTCAAGTTGTTCTCTTCTACCATACTATGTGTTCTTCATGATGCATGGTAGTTACATATATGGTAGGTTTTATTTCCTTATTTAGATTTATGCTTCTAAGCCTTATTCCATGAAGATCTATGTATGTTTTCATGATACCATTACCGAAAGCAATGATCCATCCTCCTATTGTTCTTGTCTTTGTTTTCTATTTCAAATTCATCAAGATCCATGATTGATTTAATTATGGTAACTTTTTGTTTCCTAATTTGGATCTTGATATCTTGATTGGATTAGTGTTTTGAGGTCCCCTATATGTTAGAATACTACTGATGTAGTCTACCCCTTGATTAGTACCCTTTTGAACCACCAAATTCGGATTTCATATCTTAAAACTCTGTTTTTTTAGGCTATCGTCTGCATTGGTCGTTGGCGACCACTCGACCAATCCACTCGACCAATGAGTACAGCAACTCCGGAATTGGTCTATGTTGGATGTTTTGGTATCTTTTCTGTTAGGGATCTTTCCTAATATGTTGTATATACTTGTTTAGGACCTTCTTCTCATGTTTGCCAAGATCTTACTTGATTTCTTAGGATTCCTTTGCGAGTTATAAAAGGTAAGGATGGTTATTTCCTTAATTACATAGATAGCATGAATCTAGTTTCTATATTTGAATATCATAGATATGATTCCTAAATTAGATTCTTACAATGATATACTACTGTTGCATAACTTTGATTACGTAGCATTACTTATTCATATTAAATTGATTCATGTATGATTTACTTACCAATGTTATACAAGTGATTGTAATTATTGATTTCTTTCCATATATGAAGTTACCATATATGTGATGATATGATTTGATGCATGTGTATGCTTAAGTATGGTTTGGAAAGGAGGGTGTCCTTTTGACACTTCTGTCCTTGGACTACTACGGGAATATTATGGGATGTTTCCGGAGATGCCCTCTGACACCTTCCTAAACTGTTGGATGACATATCTAGGATTTGTCTAGTAGTGTTTGGCTAGGATGTCCTGTTATGTCGACCCTAATCGGAGGGGTATTGAGACCGAACGACCCGTGGTAGCAATGGGGATTCATGGGCGCTCAAGACCGGTAACCAACCCGTGAGAGGACAGGGAATCACATTGTGGGGGCCATTTATTGGTAGGGTTGCATATGGTTAGACTTGGGCTCACGGGCGCTTAAGACCGGTAACCAACCCGTGAGAGGACGTGAGAGCTTCCCGTTTACCATATGTGGATAACCAATAGGGTTGATGAGTCCGTAGTCCGAGTTGGTCGGTGCCATAGGATACGCTGACTCTAGTGTGAAGGATACCGGAAAGGATCGTCAGGGACGAGGAATGGACGTATCTGGATCTGACTTGATGTAACTAAGTAGAAGACTTGCATTTGGCTAGGTTTTACCCCGACATGCGCCAAGACTTATACCAAATGGTTGTGAGAGAGTGTGTTGACTTAACCCCCGCCAAGGTTTGTCCCGAGGGATGAAGGACCCATTACCAATCGGCTGCTCAAGACCGGTGAAATGATCCGTGAGAGAATCCAAGATATCTTAAATGGTTGAGGATGTGAGTGGACTTTCCTGAAGAAGTACGGTGCTATGACTTAAAGCATGTCTGCCAATAGAGACCAGCATACATAGAGTTAGATTCATTCATTCATTGTTTGTCTCATATCATATTGCATTTATGTTTGTTCGGAATCCTGCCATTTATGTTATTATGGATTTTTAAGCCTTACCGAGTTTCTTTGAAACTCATTCCTTTATTGTACAATGTTGTTAGACTATCCCGCAGTGACGAGTACTATGACGGTCCCTATGAAGAAGCGCAAGGCGAAGAGGCATATCTCCAGAAGGTGATTGCGGTTACCACAATTACTCAAGATCCCACGAGTGGTTATGCTCCGTACGATGCTTAGTCCGACCATTGAGTGGAAGCGTCCTTGTGCCATTTATGAGATTTACACTTACAAGGATGTTGTCTATAAAGTGGAGAACAATTTAGTTACCCAATGTACTTGCTACTGGGATTAGATTTTGTCTAGTTTATTCTTTAGAGCTACTTTTCCGCTGGATGTAAAGTGGAATTTTTGCCTCACTTTACTTATCTCGTTTGATACTCGATTATATCTATTATTCGATTCATTTATGATTCATTCTTTCTTTATTGGATCTATGATTTATCTTCCGCACTCTTGTTTTGATTGTTCATGATTATGTTATTGTTTATGTGGGAGGTTGATCACTCGATACCTGATCTTCGGGCGGTGTGGACCCCCGCTCTCTCCCCCAGGAAGAGGGGGGGGGGGGGGGGGGGGGGCCGCAGACCACCACAGACGGAGTTTAGTGGACCTGGGCGCTTGGTTGGTAAAAAATAATATAAAAAAAAACCCCCCGACGGGGGAGGGCCCCCCCCCCCACGCGGGACGGAGAGTTATTTTTTTTTATAAAGCCATCCCGTTGGGGGGAGGACGGGGCCGGCCCCAAAAGAAGGGAAAAAAAAAACTCAAAAAACCAAAAAGAAGAAATATGGAAGTATATGTGGATGATATGCTCATAAAGAGTATCGTCCGAAGAAGTCATCTGGAAGATCTTGAAGAAGTTTTTGATACTTTGAGAACATACCAGATGAGGCTAAATCCGGAGAAATGTGCTTTCGGAGTTTCTTCCGGAAAATTCCTTGGGTTTATGGTATCCCAAAGAGGAATTGAGGCAAACCCGGAAAAAATCAAAGCCTTGCTCGAGATGGAGTCGCCAAGGACGGTTAGAGACATCCAATGTCTAACCGGAAGAGTAGCAGCCTTAAACAGATTTATCTCACGATCGGGTGAGAAATGCTTGCCTTTCTTCAAAGCTCTTAAAGAGCTCGGGAAGGCAAAGGATACCTTATGGACCGATGAATGTCAGCAAGCGTTCGAGAAATTGAAGGAGAAGCTCGGGACTCCACCTCTCTTAGCCCGACCTTCAACGGGAGAACAATTATTCACATACTTAGCCATTTCTCCAGCGGCAGTAAGTGCGGTCTTAGTAAAAGAAGAAGGTACTTCACAAAACCCTATCTATTTCATAAGTCATGTTTTAATAGATGCCGAGACACGATATCCGGATGTGGATAAACAAGCCTTAGCACTTGTAATCGCATCTCGGAAACTCAGACCGTACTTCCAAGCTCATCCAATTGTAGTCTTGACCAACTTCCCATTGAAGAAGATACTACAGAAACCAGACTTAGCCGGAAGAATGGTCACATGGGCTATTGAGTTGAGCGAGTATCAAATTGAGTATAGAACTCGTCCAGCCATAAAGGGACAAGTTCGGGCCGACTTCATTCTTGAGAATAGCATGCCTAGTTCGGGAGTAGAAAATTCACCCGGTCCAGAGTTATGGACTTTACATGTTGACGGCTCGAGCAACTCTTCGGGGAGTGGAGCAGGACTAATGCTTATCAGCCCGGATGGATTCACTATTCATTATGCTTTAAGATTCAACTTTAAAGCCTCTAATAATGAGGCCGAGTATGAAGCCCTACTAGCAGGACTAAGACTTGCCCGAGCCCTAAGAGTCCGAGAATTGGAAGTCCGAAGCGACTCGCAGTTGATCGTGAATCAAGTTCGTGGCGTGTACGAGGCAAAGGAAACAAGAATGGCAAATTACTTAGCCAAAATTGATGATT
The DNA here is from genome assembly GCF_041222555.1 of Hakea prostrata. Lineage (NCBI taxonomy): Eukaryota > Viridiplantae > Streptophyta > Magnoliopsida > Proteales > Proteaceae > Hakea > Hakea prostrata. Next base: position 27,765,422 of record NC_142610.1, read on the forward strand.
GTCGCCATTATTTCGATCATCTAGAGATAAAGCAAATTCCGAGAAAGGAAAATGAAGTAGCAGACGAGTTATCCAAGTTGGCTTTATTCAAATATTCGACCTTAGGCTCAGCCGTTTATATTGAGCAGTTAGAAATTCCTAGCATTCGGGAGGCCGAGGCTATGGATATTGAAGAAGAGCCTAGTTGGATGAACCCAATAATATCATATTTGAAGAACGATATCCTTCCGGAAGACGTCAAGGAGGCTAAGGCAGTTAAAAATCAAGCAGCGAAGTTCACCATTATTGAAGAACAACTTTACAAAAGATCGGTCACACAGCCTCTTCTAAAGTGTGTCGGCCCTTCTCAAGCTCAATATGCCTTAGCTGAAGTACACGAAGGAATATGCGGAGCGCATATGGGAGGCCGAGCTTTGGCCCATAAAATAATACGCCAAGGCCTTTATTGGCCGACTATTCAGAAAGATGCCGTAGAATATGTCAGAAAATGCAAGCAATCTCAACTTCATGCATCTGTTCCGAAGACTCCGGCTGTCCCTCTTACCTCTGTCTCCAGTCCGATCCCCTTCGCCATGTGGGGAATGGATCTGGTGGGAAAGCTCCCTAAGGCCGCCAACAATAGAGAATATTTGGTCGTGGCAATCGACTATTTCACTAAGTGGGTGGAAGCCGAACCTCTCTCATCCATTACTGAGAAACAAATGGAGAAGTTCTTTCAAGAAAGAATCATTTACAGATTTGGAATCCCAAAGATCCTTGTGACCGACAATGGAAAGCAGTTTATCGGAGCCGGCTTCAAGAATTTTTGTGAAAGATATCACATCGAGCATAGAACATCATCCGTGGCGTATCCGCAGAGCAATGGGCAAGTAGAAATAACCAATCGGACGCTGTTGGATGGAATAAAAAAGCGCTTGGAGACAAGTCGAACCAAATGGGTGGAAGAATTATCAAGCGTCCTTTGGTCATATCGCACCACGGCTAGAACTCCTACGGGAGAAACACCTTTTCGGCTAGCCTACGGCACAGAAGCACTCGTCCCGGTGGAGGTATTGGCAGAATCAAAGAGATATACTGACTTCAATGAAGAAGCAAACGAAGAAGGCTTGAAGAGTAATCTTGATCTAATAGACGAAGTACGGAGCATGTCAGAATACCGGAATCAAAGATATCAAAACCGAGTAGCTGGATACTTCAATACTCGGGTAAAAAATAGAAGACATCGTACGGGTGACTTAGTGCTCCGCAAAGTTGCGGCTTCAGACCCAAGAAACCAAGGCAAGCTCTCACCCACATGGGAAGGGCCTTATCTCGTCAAACAAGAGACGAAACCAGGAACCTACAAGCTAAAAAGCTTGGCCACGGGCGAGACAATTGATCGAACTTGGAATTCCATGAACCTTCGGAAATTCTATCAATAGAATTAATCCAAATATGTAACATTTGCAGGTAAAGTCGAAAGACCATTTGATTTTCAATGAATCCACGTCTTCATTGTCGACATCTATCTCTTCGAATTATTCGATGGCGTTACACTCGACCTGCCCAGCTCGGGTGGCCACACGGGGTTTTCCCCACCTCTCATGAAAGTCCAAGTGAGGCTCTCATGAGATGGAATTATTCGATGGCGTTACACTCGGGACCTCGCTCGGGTAGCCACTCGGGAGTTTTCCCACCCCCATGAGCCAGTGGCCCTCTCTGCGGACTCTCATGAGATGGAATTATTCGATGGCGTTACACTCGGGACCTCGCTCGGGTAGCCACTCGGGGGCGTTTTTCCCCCCACCTCTCATGAAAGTCCAAGTAAGACTCTCATGAGATGGAATTATTCAATGGCGTTACACTCGGGACCTCGCTCGGGTAGCCACTCGGGGGTTTTCCCCACCTCTCATGAAAATCCAAGTGAGACTCTCATGAGATGGAATTATTCAATGGCGTTACACTCGGGACCTCGCTCGGGTAGCCACACGGGAGTTTTCCCCACCTCTCATGAAAGTCCAAGTGAGACTCTCATGAGATGGAATTATTCGATGGCGTTACACTTGGGACCTCGCTCGGGTAGCCACACGGGAGTTTTCCCCACCTCTCATGAAAGTCCAAGTGAGACTCTCATGAGATGGAATTATTCGATGGCGTTACACTCGGGACCTCGCTCGGGTAGCCACTCGGGAGTTTTCCCCACCTCTCATAAAAGTCCAAGTGAGACTCTCATGAGATGGAATTATTCGATGGCGTTACACTCGGGACCTCGCTCGGGTAGCCACTCGGGAGTTTTCCCCACCTCTCATGAAAGTCCAAGTAAGACTCTCATGAGATGGAATTATTCAATGGCGTTACACTCGGGACCTCGCTCGGGTAGCCACTCAGGACTTTTCCCCACCTCTTACGAAAATCCAAGTGAGACTCTCATGAGATGGAATTTTAACCATGAGATACATTTCTCCCCAAGACCTTCATTCGGGACCATATTCGGGACCATTTGTAATAAAGGCTCGGGAGAAATCAAAACATCGTCAACCCTAAGGCATTATGCTAAGGGAGAAGACACACGAGATCAGTCAACAGAGAAGCTTAATGCCTCAGTTTGAATAAAACAATAAGTTAAGCTACTATTCAAAACATTTGGCCACAAGGACCAATATTACAGAGAAAGCGCAAAGTTGCGCAAAATTCAAACATTGTTTATAAAAATTCCGTTTCTCAGAAACGGAAGGAAGAAAAGGCTGAAGTCTTTCACTTCTCAAGAGAATTCTCAAGTCCGGGAGGATTGTCTTCACCAAGCCCGTCGCCACCGGGAGCTTCCTTCTCAAGACTCTCTCCAGAGCCCCCCGCTTGATCATCATCAACATAGAGAAAAGGGTCGGGAGGGCTGAAGGGTTCTTGGCATTCAACCCCTTCGGGTACGGCTCTTTCAAGAGTCTCATAAACTCTACCGTCTAACATTCCGCCTAATTCCTTCGGGTTAGGAATATCAACCCGTCGGAGAACAGCAGTGAAAGCGTCATTAAGCCCGAGGCGGTAGGTAGAAGCAGAGAGAGCCACCTGGAGATTCTTGAACTGAGAAGTGCCGAGGTAAGAAGTGATGATCTCTTTCTGGACCACCTCGGGCACCTCATCGGCACTGACGGGGAGTTTACCCGCTCGGACTTCTTCGCGAAGTTGCATGGCAATGGACTCCATCTCAGCTTTCTCACGCCTTAACTTCTCCATTTCTTGAAGGGCCTCTTCCAAATTTTCCTTGGCCTCGGAGAGTTCCCCTCGAGAGCCGCCTTGCTTTGGGATATCTCCTTCAGCTTTAAGCTCCTTTCTTCGTCACATTTCTTCAAAGACCTGACAGTCTTAATAGACTCAGAAAGGTCGGCAGCGGTGCGTTCCTGATCTTCCTTCAGCTCTCGAAGCTGATCTCTCAAGTGCTCGGAACGAATTAGGCACTCGCCCATGTAATGCGCCCCTCCAGAGAAGAACCTGGAGAAAATACGGAATACCACGTTAAAGAAATCACTTGGAGAACTATGAGAGACTAAGGACGGAGAATTACCTGTAGGCGTTTTGGCATAGAATTTGTCATCCGAAAGATCCTTCAGATACTTTCGGTCCGAAGGGATCATCCCCTCAAGAAGCCAAGATCTGGCAATATTGGAGTCCCCCAGCACAGTGTCGGAGGAAGCCAGGTCCCAGCCGGGAACGAAGACAGGGGACTTTTGGGAGTCCTCCTCAATGGCCTTCTCGCTCTCCCGAGCCCTCTTCGAGGGCCTTCCCGAGCGGCTTGAAGGAGAGGCCTGGGGAATACCTATCTCAGGAGGCCCCCCTCCCAAGGAGACGCTCTTCCTTGCGGTCTTCTTGCCCGAAGGCTTGGACGACCCTGGAGCGCCGAGAGCTTGGACGACGGGACCCGTGTCCGTAGCACCACCTTTCTTCGCTGGCTTTCGGGCGAAAGCCTCTTTGACATTCCCAGTTGTCAATGCCCGAAGAGCGTCGATGTCCAATTTGCTAGACACTGCGACAACAAACGAAGAAAGTCAGAAAGTGCGAAGATAAGAAAAATATACAAAATTGAAGAATGTCAATGAAGAAGGGGCTCACCCGGAGAAAAGCCCCACAACTGAAGAGCAGCCGGATACTCAGGTAAATATCCGTGAACTGCGGCTGAATCTCCGCCGACTTGGATGATCTTTTCTAAAGCCGCTTCTTCGGTAGCGGATAACTCAATGAGATTATTGAGTCTTTTAAGATCAGAGTTGGATTTCTTCACAAAAGAAGTTGGGAATGGCGGCGGAACTGGGGCCGGCAAAAGAAAAAGTGATGTCTCCACCCTTTGGTGGAGGTAGGCATAGACTTCGGCAAAATGATGTTGCCTGACCAATCCACAGCGTCGGTTGCCCGACGAAGAAGAGAGAGCCAACCCCCTTTTGATTGACTCTTAACATCGAAGAAACGCAAAAGAAAGGGGAATGTTGGTTCGACTCCAACATTGTGACAAAAACCAACAAAGCAAGAAACACTTCTCCAACTATTTGGAATAAGGTTGGAGGGAGAAATTCCGTAATGGACGAGAAGGTCTTCAAAAATTTTCTGAATTGGAAAGCAAAGACCTCCTAAGAAAGCATCGTAATAAAGGGAGAAAGCCCCGTTCGGGGGCTCTCCAACCCGACTAGAAGAAGACGGGAGCTGAAAGAGATAGTCTTTTGGAATTTCACAGAAATCCCTTAGACGCTGGAGATATTTGGGGTTGAGATCTCCGGGATAGAACTCGGGACCCGAAGACTTGAGGTTATAGTCAATATGAGAGGGTGTCTTGGGTTTGTTCCTTTCTTCGAGAATTGCTTCTTCGGAAAGCAATTCGGAGAAAATAAAAGCAGGCCAGCGATTGTGGCAATCCTGGGGACGAGAAAGGGGTGGGCGAGGCGAATAATGTCTCTGACTCACTCGGAATTTACTAGGAGATTGATTAATACTATCAACTTCCCGCTCATCCGAAGAATCCATAGAAAGACCAAGGTTGACTAAGTCCGTTCCTAAGTCGGAGCAAAGAGGTTCTTGGTCAAGAGGGTCGTCCCTAGCTAAGTCAGCAGTCGCTCTCACAATACGAGAGTCAGAAGAGCCAGAGAAAGCATCTTCACTAGAATAATGCATGGATTGGGTTCGGGAAGACGTCTCGGGACTAGAGATCGTGGAAGTCGGGACCTCCAGTCGGGAAGGGGCTCGGGCTATTTCCTTGCCTTTTCTTAAATTATCCATAATACGGAAATGACAAAGGAAAGAAATGAAGAAAAGTTAGAGAAACTTACTGGTTTGAAGATTGGAATAGCGAGTTGGAGAAAGCAAGCAACGCAGTCAGGGGACTTCAGAGGGAGTTTGCAAGCAAAAAATTGAAAATGAGGGTTGAACCTCTATTTATAGTGAGGAGTAGGAAGATGAAGAGACACATCCAACGGCTGTGAATCAAGCAAAGCGACGGTTGAGATCTAGCACATGAAAGGTCGCGATCCAACGACCAACAATGAACAGACACAACGGTCAAGATTAAGGGACTCAAGATCTCAATCAGACGGCCCTTGATCGAATAGATCAACGGCCGAGATAACACGACCATTCGCATATCAGAAGCAGCAATAAGTATGAATTAATACGACGGTTGGGAATTACGAAGGCCTTGGAGAAATAATGGCTCTCATTCAAGACGACGTCTTAAAGTTTCTCCAAGAAGAAAGAAAATTTTCTAAGAAGCCTGGGAGTAACATTCCATACGTTCGAGAAGTCAATCGCACGGAATGGGGGGCTCTGTTGTGGGGAAATATGGTCCCGATCCTCCCCCCTCGGGAGAGAGGCACCCCCCTCGGGAGAGAGGCACCCCCCCTCGGGAGAGATGCACCCCCACTCGGGAGAGAGGCACCCCCTCGGGAGAGATGCACCCCCTCGGGAGAGATGCACCCCCCTCGGGAGAGATGCACCTCCCTCGGGTTGGTGCATCTCTTCCCTCATAAAGGGTCCCGAGTGCCTCACTCGGGACAAATACACCTCTCTTGGTTATCTGATTTCTTCCTTGAAGAAGGTCCCGAGGGCCTCATTCGGGAGAGACACCTCCCATGTGGGATGGCTCACCTCATCCCTGAAGAAGGTCCCGAGGGCCTCATTCGAGAGAGACACCTCCCTCTTGGGCAGGTTCATTTATTCGTCGGAGAAGTGCCACACTTGGGAAAAATATCCAACTCTAGCATTTCTCAGAAGACTCTCTTGACTAAGTCAAGAAGAGTTAGTTACGCATAAACACTCAGCATATCTATTCCGAGAATTGGGGAGGTGAGTCAAGATAACGGCGTTATCAAAGTGCACAAAGAAGGAGCCGTTATTCCACTACTCCACTCACTCCTCAACTATCGATCCGGAATCTAAGGAATCGCCGCCTCCAGGTAACTTCTATATAAACCTACCTCCAACATGGAGAAAGGTAACGAGAACTTTCATCTGAGTACTTACTCATTACGTTCTTGAGAACTCTCTCAAGAACCATTATTGTTACCTAGGCTGATTTGAGCGTCGGAGGCGGTTCCCCGGCCAAAACTAGGCCGGACCGTTCTTGCTTTCTTTGTGTGTGCAGGCATCTCAGTTATTCCAACTTAGTTGGAGAGCTCTTAAGGTGGTCATCTCAATATCCGGCTCTCGAAGAAGTTCTAAACCAAACAAATAATAATAACAAAAAAAAAAAAATAAGAAAAAACAAATAAATAATAAATTTATATTATGCGGGCCCCAACCCAACCCCAACCACCACCCCCACCATCCCATAACCAAAACACAAAAAAAAAATTTATAATAAAAAAAAAAACAAAAAAAATTTATAAATAATTTTAGATTAGTGAGTGGGACGTAACCAACCCTACCATTCATATCAAGTGATAAGTGGGTTGGTTGATGCAAGCTCCACTAAAAAAATTTTTTTTTCTCCCCCACCAATTATCCCCCCCCGGTTTTCTTGCTCCTCCTCCACCACCCTTCAATTTTTTGCTGACTTTGTTCTCTTTCCAATCGCATCTCATTGTCTTTCTGAGTGAGGTGACGACTAGTAAGTGTGACTCCTACACCTGCACCACGAACCCGCCTTGGACATTCCTTCCCAATAACTACCTCAAAAGCATTGTCTTGGGCAGTAAGAGTGTCTCTTACCTCTGGGAGTTGTTTATCTAATTTATTATCAAGTTTATCCTATAAAATAATGTAAAATAAGTTAGTCTATACCATGATAGAAAATATTAGGTATTCTCTATAAACTAATTTTAATTGAAACAAAAGATCATACTGCAATCTCTCTAACAGCCGGATTTATGAAGCTACCATCTTTTCTTTGGTGAGTAATCTTATAAAATTTAACTCTAGAAACGTCCTCACATTCAGCCCTCTAAACAACCAAACATGACAAAAGGGAAAATGAATTCACATCTATTGATGATATTACTGAATTTTCACAAGATGTGAATAAGAAACTTACTATCTCATGTGCAAGTT